>NC_080168.1:2300572-2403517 GCF_950295315.1 Erinaceus europaeus | reverse complement strand
TCCAAGCACAGCCACCTCACTTAGCGAGCGGCTATTCTCCTGTGACTGCCCTGTGAGCTGAATCTCTGGCTGGAAAGGAAAGAAGCCCAGGTCTTCACAGGAGCTTGGCCCTCCTCAGCAAACTTGCCTCACGGACCTGGGGAAGGTTCTGGAAACAGAGCCCCTGGGTCCTACTGCAAGGATCACTGGCAGCGGTTTGCAGGATGATCAGGGACTGAGTGTCGTCCCCGTACACCGGAGGTCACGGTCCAGGAGAGGTGATTTACAGAGTGTTCCCCACAGCTCCATTGGCCCTGGCTCAGGAAGGCCACCTGGGCCCCAGTGGCAAATTCTAGTTACTTCTTTCTTCCCTTTTTTTTTTTTCTCCTGAAGAGATGTGTGAGATGATGAGCAGCCCCTGTACATGGTGCCAAGATTGAAAAGAATGAATAAATCCTTGCTTCTGCCATGACTTACTATTTCTTCCACTCCAACTGTCTACTTAATGCTCTTGACACTCCAGCCTCAGCCAGGCACTTTGCTGGAGCATTTCGACATTTTTCAAAGCTCCCCCATCATTACAGACCTTTTTTTCCCCCAGTCACTGGGAGATGGGTCCGCAGTGTCTAGGAGTATTCATCCTGGTTTATCAGCACCCCAAAGTCTGGAGCTGGATGGAACAAATGAAGCTAAAACATCAGCAAACATTAGCTATAAATCAAGCTCATCTCTCTCCCCGCACTCCCGGTTGATCCCGGAGGTCAGAGCCTGGCATATCCAAAACTCTCCTTTCTCTTTGCAATGGGAATCACCCTCGGTTTGAAGTCACAGCATCAGTGACTGAAACCGTGGCAGAGCTATTTATTGATTTATTGATTTATTTTCCCACCAGGCTTATCGCGGGGACTCAGTGCCAGCAACTGTAAAAAATGGCGACTAATCCCGAGCACTGCAAAAACTGTATCATCTGTTTTCCATCTATACCATGCCTCGGCCTCGCGTGAGCTTAATGTGCAGCTTGACGATACGAGAATCTGGCATGAAGCCCAGCCAGTCTATCTTGGCATTACTCTCGAACGCACCTTGTCATTTCACGAACATCTCATAAAAACTGCAGCAAAGGTGGGCGCGAGGAATCACATCATTGCAAGACTGGCCAGCTCCTCATGGGGCGCGAGCGCTTCCACACTACGATCATCCTCTCTGGCATTATGCTATTCCACTGCAGAATACTGTGCCCCAGGATGGTTCCGTAGCCCCCATGTCCACTTGGTCGATTCCAAATTAAATTCCTCCATGAGGATAATTTCTGGAACCATCCGTTCCACCCCAGTTCCATGGCTGCCAGTTCTTAGCAACATCGCCCCGCCAGATATTCGTTGGGATGCGGCATCATCTAAGTTCATTTCCCACGTCTACGCTCGACCGGACCTGCCAATATACGCGGATATCTTTGCCCACCCTGTCCAACGCTTGACGTCTCGTCACCCAATCTGGTCCCCTATGCCTGCACTGAACTTCTCTGTTCCAGTCTTTTGGAAACAGAGTTGGCAGTCAGCTGAGGTAAAGAACAAACACCTCATCACAGACCCCTGCAAGCGTCAACCCGGCTTTGACCTAGCACGTTATGATTGGGCCCTCCTCAATCGCTATCGAACAGGCCATGGCCTGTGCGCCGCTATGTTCCATTGCTGGGGAGCCAGAGACAACCCAAACTGCCCCTGCGGCTCCAGACAGACTATGACCCACATAGTCAACGACTGCCACCTCTCCAGATTCAAAGGAGGTCTCGAAACTTGACATCAGGCTCAACCTGACGCTGTTGACTGGATACGGAAGAAGGGCAAACGCTAGAAGAAGAAGAAGTGCCAGCAACAGGAGTCCACCATTCCCGGCAGCCAGTTTTTTTTTCTTTTTACCAACTTCCTGTTTATTTATGTATTTTATTAGATAGAGCAGAGAGAAATTGAGAGGGGATGGCAAGACAGAAAGGGAAAGAGACAGACAACAAGTTGCAGATGCTACCGTGACACCATTCTGACTTCACTAGACAGACAACCTCACCAATGTACCCTGGACCCTCCCCTCTCCAGACCCCTGGCCCACTAGGGAAAGACAGAAACAGGCTGGGAGTATGGATCCACCTGCCAATGCCCGTGTCCAGTGAAGAAGCAATTACAGAATCCAGACCTTCCACCTTCTGCATCTCATAATGATCCTGGGCCCGTGCTCCCAGAGGGATAAAGAATAGGAAAAGCTTTGGTTGGTGGGGAGAGCGGGGATACAGAGTTCTGGTGGTGGGAATTGTGTGGAATTGTATCCCTCTTATCCTATGGTCTTGTTGGTATCTTTTATTTTTTATTTTATAAATAAATTTTTTAAAAAAGAAAGAAAGGGAAAAAGAGAGACAGCTGCAGACCTGCTTCACTGCTCATGAACCTCCCCCAGCAGGTGAGGATCAGGGGGTGAGATGGCTTGAACTCGAGCTCTTGAACACGATAATGTGTACACTCCACTGCGTATCATCCCAAAGCTGACTTTTCCTAATCCCATCTTGTAGATCTCCAGATTCCTGGCCGGTCCTTCAACCTCTAAGACATCAGTAACACAACAAAGACAATGCAATTCTTTTATCTTTCCAGGGCAGTGGTGCGATTCTAATCTAAGTTATATATTTTTTCTAACTTTCTTTTTAATCTTTTGTTATCTTTATTTATTGAATAGACACAGCCAGACATCAAGAGGCAAGGGGATGGTAGAGAGACAGAGAGACATCTGCAGACCTGCTTCACCACTTGCAAAGCTTTTGCCCTGCAGGTGGGAACCAGGGACTTGAACCTGGGTCCTTGTGTGCTGTAACATGTGTGCTCAACCAGGTGCACCACCACCCATCCCTCAAGTTATATCTTTTTAAAAATATTTTATTCATTGTTTTTTTTCAAAATGGGTTTATTTTATTTAACAAACATCAGATAGAGTGTGTTACACGCCACTCGTGGTTGTGAATGCTTACGACATACATACGTATCATCTCATAATCATAATAAACTTACTGAGAGGCGTTATTATGATCCCCATTTTACAAACAAGAAAATGAAGGCACAGAAAGGTCAAATTATCTGTTCAGTTTTTAATAGATCCAAGGTTTCAAACCCAAGTCTTTTACTCAGCTTGTTTAGTTGATTCAGTAAGAAGGCAGAGTGGGTCTCAAATGCTCAACACAGTTTTTGAGAGTAAAACCCCCCAACACTTAGTTTATAAGATTATTACATGATTTTTACCTGTAAAAAGCACTATTCTCTAGAGAGTTAATGTTTCATTTTAATATGCTTGATTTAATTTCTATATCTTTATTTAGTTTTTGTATGAATATATACATTTTAAGCCCACTTCTAGTCAATATTTGGACATATGATTTCTCTTATTCTCATTATTTTTTTTATTAGAGGCAGAGAGGAATTGAGAGGAAAAGGGGGAGTAGTAGGTTAGAGGGTTAGAGAGGAAGACAGAAACCTACAGCCCTGCTTCATCACTCATGAAGCTTTCCCCCTGCTAGTGGGGGCTAAGGTTCAAACCCAGGTCCTTGTGCACTATAATGTCTGAGCTCAGCCAAGTGTGACACCCCCCCCAGCCTCCATGATCATCTTAGACTTTCAAACACCGAAATGATGTTTACTCTACAAAAGAAGCAAAACGAACCCAGTAAAAAAAAGTGGGCCAAAGAACTAAACAGCTGTCTAAAGAAGAGATATATGTGGTTGACAAAAACATGAAGAAATGCTTCACTTCACTTGGCATTTGACAGATGCAAATTAAATCTACACTGAGATCCCATCTCCCACCTGAGAGAAGAGTCTCCATCAACAAACCAGGCAATGGCAGGTGTTGGAGAGGTTGTGGGGGAAAGGGGACTCTGCCCCACTGCTGGTGAGAATGCAGACGGGGGGCAGCCTCTTAGGAAGACCGTATGGATAGTCCTTAAACAAATAAAAATGAAATTCCCTATGACCCAATCACTTATCCAGTGGACACTCAAGCACTCATTAGAAGGGGCATAGGCACCCGTGTTCACAGCTGCGTTATTCACAACAGCCAAAGAGTGGATGCAGCCTAAATGCCCATCATCTGATGACTGGATAAAGAAGTTATGGGATACATGCTCCAGGGAATACTACTCTGCTATCTAAAAAGATATTATATCCTGGGGGACAACATGGATGGAACTGGAGGTGAGGATGCTTAGTGAACTAAGTAAAAGAGATGAGAGACAGCTACCAGATGGTCTCACGCGAGGTGGAATCTAGAGAGCTGATTCACATGAACCTTCCAAAAAAGAAAACGAATGAACAAAACAGAAGCAAGCAAACTATAAGGCTTGTGGGAACATGGTGGTTATCTTTGGGAGGTGGTGGGTGGGGATTTGGAACTTTAATAGTGGCTGTGTCACGGAACTATACGTCGTGATTTTACAATCTTGTAATGTACCATTAATAACAAATTAATATAATTAATATTAATACAGTAATATATTATTAATATAATTAATATGATGATAATTAATATTATTATGATTTTAACATATTAAAATTATGTTTATGTAACCCCTGAGCAGCATGCCACTTACAGATAATGACTCCCTGTCTTTCTGTCACCTCCTTGGTTCTGAGACCACTTCTCTGAATCTCACTACTAAATCTATGGGCTCCAGCCTTCTGTGTTCACTTTAAATAGGGTTTGGTCTCTTCCAAAAAAACTTTCTTTCATTCCCCAACTAATCCCTCTGGTCTCTAAGTTCCCACTGAAACCTCTGTTGGGACATATGATTATAATTACCTTATTTCATGGGAATTTGGGTCTATCCTTTATCTCTGACTTAATCCCAGACTTGAAGACTCTTTAGAGCAAAGATCATGGCTCATAATTTTCCCCCCTTTTACAGTGTTGGGAATTCAATGATAAAACGTCATTAAAGGGGCCATTTGAGGTGTGGCACGTATTAAGTGTTCAATAAATGTCAATTCTTTTCCTCCTTATACATCTTTATGCCCCCCAGAGCATCTCACAAAGTCCCTTGAACCTTATAGCTGCCTAATAAAACGCTTGTTAAATGCAAGAATCGAAGCACACAAGTGGTGTTTTTTTTTTTCATCGAAGATCAATGAGTAGAGTTCAGATATCTTCTTTTTCCTCCCTCAACTCCACAATCTACAGGCCCCTGAAGATGATTCTGTTACACACACACCTGAGGCGGAAGACGGTATCTCCATGCTGGAGACCCAGGGAGGTAGGGCAAAGGCCTCCTGCCACCATTCCTACAGCGTAGTTTACGGCCTCTGTGGTCAGCTAAGAGCCCCCAGCACCACAGCCAACCTGCGGGCCTGCTAGCTGACTCCGCCTGCAGTAAAGAAGCATTGGTATCTTGTCTTTTCACCCGTGTCATGCCTTTGTATTTTTTTTTTTAATTGGTTTATTGCTGGGGCTCGGTACCTGCAATATGAATCCACTGCTCCTGGAGGCTATTTTTTCCCCTTTTGTTGCCCTTGTTTTTTATTTGTTTGTGTTGTGGTGGTCATTATTATTGTTGTTGATGTCACTGTCGGATAGGACAGAGAGAAATGGAGAGAGGAAGGGAAGACAGAGAGGGGGAGAGAAAGACAGACACCTGCAGACCTGCTTCAACCGCCTGTGAAGTGACTCCCCTGCAGGTGGGGAGCCGGGGGCTCGATCCGGGATCCTTACACTGGTCCCTGCATTTTGCGCCAGCTACCACCCGATCCTCTGATTTTGCTTTTAATATTTGTTTTTTTTAACGTTCATTTTTTATAATATTTATTTATTCCCTTTTGTTGCACCTGTTGTTTTATTGTTGTAGTCGTTGCTGGATAGGACAGAAAGAAATGGAGAGAGGAGGGGAAGACAGGGAGGGGGAGAGAAAGACAGACACCTGCAGACCTGCTTCACCGCCTGTGAAGCGACTCCCCTGCAGGTGGGGAGCCAGGGCTCGAACCAGGATCCTTATACCAGCAGTCCTTGAGCTTCGTGTCACATGCGCTTAACCTGCTGCTACCACCCGACTCCCCATATTTGCTTTCCTATAGAAACAGGGAGAGGAACTGAGAGGAAAGGGGAAGCTAAGGCGATAGACAGAGAGACACCTGCAGACCTGTTTCACTCCTCGTGAAGCTTCCTGCCTACAGGTAGGGTCTAGGGTCTTGAACTGAGGTCCTGGTGCATTGTGCTGCTGTAACCAGAAGCACCAACACCTGGCCCCGTGCCTTTGATATTATTTTTGTGATGTTCCAGTGTTTTTGATGTTTCCATAGCCTCTCTACCAGTCATACCACGTAGTGAATTTTACAATGTCCAGAGCCCACTTTGGGGCAAAATGGATGGGACTGGAGGTGGCTGTGCTTAGTGAAATAAGTACAGGGATGGAGGAGCTGGGCTGTGGTTAAGGGCACAGATTGCCATGCACAAGGCTCTGGGTTTGAGCCCCCAGGCCCCACCTGCCAGGGTAATGCTTCATGAGAGGTGAAGCAAATCTCTAGGGGTCTCTCTCTCCCTCTCTCCCTTTCTGTCTCCCCTCGCCTCTCAATTTCTCTCTGTCCTATCCAATAAGATAAAGGGGGGGGGGAGGAAAAATGACTGCCGGGAGCAGTAGATTTGTAATCCTCGTGGCAATAAAAATTAAAAGAGACAGAGGAAAAAGAGAGAGATGAAAGACAATTATGGGATGGTTTCAATTGCATGTAGAATCTCGAGAATTAAAACACATGAACTTGACAAAAACAAAAATAAGCAAGCAAAAGGTAAAGAAACCATCTCTAAGACTTTGTAAGGACTACTGAAGGGTGGGCAGGGTGCAGAACTTTGGGGTGGGTGCAGTGTAATCCTACAATCCTGTAACACACAACTAATCACAATTTTTTTAATGGATTGACGAATATAAAAAAAGGAAGTTTGAAGTAAGAGAAAGCACCTAAAATGTGATCCATTATTAGAAGCTAAACAAATTCTAGATGCTTCTAAGAGGATACTTATAAGAAGGATCCTCTTTCATCCCTGTTCCTGGCTTTTCTTTAGATCAAAGCATTTCTCTAGAACAGACATTCAGAAAGGGAAACCCCCAGTTACCGGTCACTCACTGCCTTGCCTTTGGCTGGAGCAGAGCTAACTCTCCACATCAGGTTCCTCTTGTTTACATCAGCAGAAAGCAAAGCCAGCCCTGAGCCGGGGACCCCCCTGGCAGAGCCTTGATTTCACACACATTTTCCCCAGGTTCCTATTGGCTTGGCTGGAAACCACATATTAAAACCCAACAATCTTTCCACTTGAGTCTGATGAAAGCTTCACCAGAAACAGCTCCCCTTCACATGTGGTTTAAGTTAATGTCTTATCCCGATGGTTTAACTCTAGCCGGCTGGGCTGCTTTTTTAATATTCACAGTCCTCTTTTGTTTTGCAGTAAGAATGTGTCTTTCATTACTTGCCAGAGCAGAGGAGCACAATGAGGCTGGTAGCACTTCATTTTTGAGATGTCTGAAATAGCTGTTTGTATTGTGTGCTACAGGCTGTGCTAGGCATCTCAGAAGTGTAGGAAAGTGTTAAACAGCCCTAACACCAGCCTTGCTCCAGTTCTGTGGAATGTTTTCCTATTTAGAAAGAAGGAGAAGGAAAAGGAGAAGACAAAAGAAAGAAAAATAAAAGTCACACACTAATGGCTCAGATTTAGCTGCTAAATCTCAAGGCTTGCTGAGCCGGGCAACAAGTTCATTGTTTGGTTTTTTTGGGTGGTTCTCAAAATTCTCCCATTTCTTCAGCTTAGAGGAAGGGTTTGTCAGTGTTTGGCTAATTTCAGACACAGGTATATGAACACAGAGAGAGAGAGAGAGAGAGAGAGAGAGAGAGAGGAGAGAGAGAGAGGCCTTATACCCACACCAGGTACAATCAACTTTTCAGCTCACAGAAATGCAACTCTGCTTTCTCTGCTTTTCAGGGGAGAGGAGAACGTACACCTCCCTCTCTCCTACACACACACACACACACACACACAGAGAGAGAGAGAGAGAGAGACAGAGAGACAGAAAGACAGAGAGAGAGAGAGACCTTATACCCACACCAGGTACAATCAACTTTTCAGCTCACAGAAATGCAACTCTGCTTTCTCTGCTTTTCAGGGGAGAGGAGAACGTACACCTCCCTCTCTCCTTAACCCCCAAACACCACCAACACAGGTTCCAAGGTTTCTCCATAGAAGTCCATCCCTGCAGGATGCTTAATGTCATCTAGGGACATCTCTGTCCTGTCCTGTCATTTGTTTTGCAATAATGCTTGAGGGCCTGGGAAGATTCTGCAGGTTGGTCTTTGTACTGATGTCAATGGCATCTCTGAGGAACAGGAAGCCTGAAATTTCAATTAGCCAAGACTGTTTGAGGCAATGGTCACTTTGTTTTCTGTTATCACATGCTTCCCCATATGAATGAGGAAGAACTTAAAGGTAGCTTTGGGAAAAGAGTAGGAAGGGTTTTTTGAGAGCACACAGGAGGAACCTATACACGGTGAGGGGAGCTTAAGAAAACAGGAACCCTATAGGAAAGACAGATGATCTCAGAGGACCAATGGGAAGCAGGCTCCAGGTGGGACTAGAATCTGGAGTTTAAGAGGAGGAGGAGCAGAGTAACGCAGCAGATTAAGTGCACATGGTGCAAAGCCCAAGGACCTCTGTAAGGATCTGGGTTCGAGCCCCTGGCTCCCCAACTGCAGGGAAATCACTTCACAAGCAGTGAAGCAGGTCTGCAGGTGTCTGTCTTTCTCTCCCCCTCTCTATCTTCCCCTCCTCTCTCCATTTCTCTCTGTCCTATCCAACAACAACAACAATGATAAACAACACGGGCAACAAAAAGGAAAAAATAACCTCCAGGAGCAGTGGATTCGTAGTGGGGGCACTGAGCCTGGACGATTACCCTGGAGGCAAAAATAAATAAATGAATAAATAAATAAGGAGGAGGACATAGAGAGGGCACTCTCTTCATGGCCTTTGGGTAGTCTATTACTCCTGCTCTTCTGTACCTCAATACTATTTCTGCAGGACAACTTCTTATTTTATTTTTATTAGGTAGATAATGCATTATAACACCTTTGTTTATAAATAAGTATGGTTTCTCAGGTGTGTGTAGCAGATGTCTGCTACATACTCCTTTTTTTTTTGTTTTTTTGCCTCCAGGGTTATTGCTGGGGCTCAGTGCCTGCACCATGAATCCACTGCTCCTGGAGGCCATTTTCCCCCTTTTTGTTGCCCTTGTTGTTGTAGCCTTGTTGTGGTTATTATTGTTATTGTTTATGTCATTCGTTGATGGATAGGACAGAGAGAAATGGAGAGAGGAGGGGAAGACAGAGAGGGGGAGAGAAAGACAGACACCTGCAGACCAGCTTCACCACCTGTGAAGCGACTCCCCTGCAGGTGGGGAGCCGAGGGTTCAAACAGGGATCCTTATGCGGGTCCTTGCGCTTGGCGCCACATGCGCTTAACCTGCTGCGCTACCACCCAACCCCCCGCTACATAGTCTTAAACCCCCCCATCAAGGACTTCAACCTCCTTCTCCTATTCCCCCCAAACCTCATATTCTCTCCCCTTCCCAGAGTCCCTTGCTTTGGTGCAGTCCCCCCAACCCCCAGCCCATGTTTCATGCCCGGTTCCCCCTTACTAACTGTCTCCTGAGTTCTACCTACATATGGAGTCGTCCTGTATCCACCCCTCTCTTCCTGACTCCACTCACTCAACATTTTTCCTTCTGCTTCCAGCAAAGGTGAAACGGAGATTAAGATCTAAGTGTTTCTGTTCTGATATCAAGGTCTTTGGCAGTTGGCCTTGGTTCTCCAACACTCTTCATATCACTCCGTGCTTTCTGCCCTCTTTTTCCCTAGATGTTTGCTCATTTTGTAGCTGTTGATGGGTTCTCATTCCCATTCCACCAAAGATTCCTTGCCACCTTTGGAGTTACATCTTTTCTGGCAGGGCTCCTTTCAGTAGTTCTTGCCAGGCGGGGTCCTTGGTGGTGAATTCCTTCAGTTTCTGTATGTCTAGGAAGCTTTCGGTTTCTCCTAGTTATTTAAAGAACAGCTTGGTGGGGCAGTTTACATGTGGCTGGTAGTTCTTGTCTTCTACCTCACATTTTTGTAGTAAAGTGTTTAAACTTTGCACTCCTGGTCATGGAGTCCTTTGTGATTCTTGCAGTGGACATCATGACGAAATCCTTGGCTTCTCTTGGGAGAACGCATACTGGTCTGGGGACTCTCCTCAAAACCTGACCAGTTTCCCCACAACACTAGAAGCTATCTGGAGAAGGGGGGCAGTGGTGATGAATCAAAACTGGAAATATTTCAGGTAGTTCTTTTGTACTTTTTAGAGACATGGTTTGTATTTATTAGAGATATGGCACAGGCCAGGCACAGGTGCACCTGGTTAAGTGCATGCTTTACAGTGCATAAGGACCCAGGTTCAAACTCCTGGTCCCCACCTACAAGGAGGAAGCTTCATGAGTGCTGAAGCAAGGCTTCTGGTGTCTCTCTGTCTCTCTCCCTCTCTACCTTCCCTCCTCCCCTCTCAGCTTCTCTCTGTCTCTATCTGATAATAAATAAATAAAAATAATTTTTATCTGTTTAAAAAGAGAGATAACTATGCTTTGTCTAGGTCTTGAGTTTATTCCATGTTTTCTTTCTGTGTTTCATTTCTGGTAAGAAAAAGAAGATGAACATCAAAATGAATACACTACCCTGAGCCATCTGCAAATTTAATGCTATCCCCATCAAGATCGCAACCACATTTTTTAGGAGAATAAAACAAATGCTACAAATATTTATCTGGAACCAGAAAAGACCTATAATTGCCAAAATAATCTTGAGAAAGAAGTACAGAACTGGAGGCATCACACTCCCAGATCTCAAACTGTATTATAGGGCCGTTGTCATCAAAACTGCTTGGTACTGGAACATGAATAGACACACTGACCAGTGGAATAGAATTGAGACCACAGAAGTGAGCCCCCACACCTATGGACATTAATTTTTGACAAAGGTGCCCAGACTATTAAACGGGGAAAGCAGAGTCTCTTCAAAAAATGAGTTGGAAAAAATGGGTTGAAACATGCAGAAGAATGAAACTGAACCACTATATTTCACCAAACACAAAAGTAAATTCCAAGTGGATCAAGGACTTGAATGTTAGACCAGAAATTATCATATACTTAGAGAACAATATTGGCAGAACTCTTTTCTGCATAAATGTTAAAGACATTTTCAGTGAAACTAATCCAATTACAAAGAAGACTGAGGCAAGAATAAACCTATGAGACTACATCAAATTAAAAGAAACCACTACCCAAACCAAGAGACCCCTCATAGAATGGGAGATCTTTGCATGCCATACATCAGACAAGAGGCTAATAACCAATATAAAGAGCTTGCCAAACTCAACAACAAGAAAACAAATAACACCATCCAAAAATGGGGAGAGGACATGGACAGAATATTCATCACAGAAGAGATCCAAAAGGCTGAGAAACACATGAAAAAATACTCCAAGTCTCTGATTGTCAGAGAAATGCAAATAAAGACAACAATGAGATACCACTTCACTCCTGTGAGAATGTCATACATCAGAAAAGGTAACAGCAGCAAATGCTGGAGAGGGTGTGGGGTCAAAGGAACCCTCCTGCACTGCTAGTGGGAACGTCAATTGGTCCAACTTCTGTGGAGAACAGTCTGGAGAACTCTCAGAAGGCTAGAAATGGACCTACCCTATGATCCTGCAATTTCTCTCCTGGGGATATACCCTAAGGAACCCAACCCACCCATACAAAAAGATCTGTGTACACATATGTTCTTGGCAGCACAATTTGTAATAGCCAAAACCTGGAAGCAACGCAGGTGTCCAACAACAGATGAGTGGCTGAGAAGTTGTGGTCTATATACACAATGGAATACTACTCAGCTATTAAAAGCGGTGACTTTACAGTTTTCAGCTGATCTTGGATGGAACTCAAAGAAATCATGTTAAGTGAAATAAGTCAGAAACAGAAAGATGAATAGGGGATTATCTCAATCTCAGGCAGAAGTTGAAAAACAAGATCAGAAAACACAAGTAGAACCTGAATTGGAGTTGGCATATTGCACCAAAGTAAAAGACTCTGTGGTGGGTGGGGGCTGAGAATACAGGTCCAAGAAGGATGACAGAGGACCTAGGGGGGTTGTACTGTTATATGGAAAACTGGGAAATGTTATGCATGTACAGACTATTGTACTTACTATCTAATACAAAACATTAATTCCCCATTAAAAAATTTAAAAAAAAGAATTGTTTGTTAGCAAGTATTTTTTCCATTTTTATTTATTATTAAAAGTAGGTTACAAGATTATCAGATTACAGGGTAGAGTTCCACACCACACCCACCACCAGAGTTCTGTGTCCCCACTCTCCCACCTCCCAATAAAAATAATAATACTGGAGTTCTCACAAGTTTTAGAAACTGTTGGCTTGTTTCTGTGTTATTGTTTTTCAAATTCATGTATATCAGTTTTCTAGATTCTACATCTGAGTGAAACATCTGGGAGTCATCTTTCCTCTCTGTACTTATTTCATCAGCAAGTATCTTTACATGATGCACAGGTACTGAAACCGGGATCACAGAGTTGCATCATTTACTCACTACGTTTCTGGCAATGCGTGACATGATGCTAGAAGGTCAGGACAGACTGCGTTCCCCAAGCTGCTTTGCAGCTAGGTGTTGCTATGTTACAAAACCCTGGCCAGCTCAGGCCCACCTTCTCCTGTTCTCACTTTATTCTTTGAGTAGTCTGTTTGTTGTGTGTTGAGCCATCTGAAAGCATAACAGGGCAAGAGCAACTTCCTGAGGACACACAAGGAGAAAAGGAGGAATCTGAATCTTCAAACTATGGGAACCCCCTCCCCAACTGTAACAGACCTGAGGCATGACACCAGAACCTGTCTGCATGAGGCTGAGCAACTTGGCCTCTCTGACAACATGTGACAGAATGACAGAATGGGGAGCTGCTGCAGTGAGAGCTGGACGGGCTTGCACTACTATGTCACCCCTAAGTGGTGAGTAGGTGAGGAAGAGTCACCCCTCTGCCACAATTTACCACAGTGGGAATTTATTGAGTCCATAAGAAAAAAGGAGGCGCCACAGGGATTTGCTCCATGAACTATGCACTCCACTTTTGAGGTATGTAGCACCCTCTTGGAGACCTCAACAACCCATCACTCTACTTTTTTTTTTATTTAAGAAAGGAGACATCAACAAAACCATAGGATAGGAGGGGTACAACTCCACATAATTCCCACCACCCAATCTCCATATCCCATCCCCTCCCCTGATAGCTTTCCCATTCTCTATCCCTATGGGAGTATGGACCCAGGGTCGTTATGGGGAGCAGAAGGTGGAAGGTCTGGCTTCTGTAATTGCTTCCCTGCTGAACATGGGCATTGACTGGTCGATCCATACTACCGGTCTGCCTCTCTCTTTCCCTAGTAGGGTGGGTCTCTGGGGAAGCAGGGCCCCAGGACACATTGGTGGGATCATCAGTCCAGGGAAGTCTGGTCAGCATCATGCTGGCATCCTGAACCTGGTGGCTGAAAAGAGAGTTAACATACAAAGCCAAACAAATTGTTGACCAATCATGGACCTAAAGGCTGTAATAGTGCAGATGAAGTGTTGGGGGTTCCTCACTGCAGACTCTTGTGTACTTCTGCTTTAAGGTATATATTTTGCCCTGGTTTATGGACACATGTGAACATATGCTCTATCTCAGGGGACCTGGTCTATATCTAGGTTTGGGGACTTTATTGGGGAGTGGACCACCTGGAATGGAATTAGAGAATACTATGAAAGGAAAGGTCTCACCCGAGTGATGAAGCTGAAGGGTTGTCATTCCACACCTGAAGTCTCTGGACACAGTCTGAAGTGAAGCATGCTAGGGTGGCACTCGTTGTGTTGATTAGGCTGGGTTCAGCGGATGCAATATTATTTGATATGAATTGAGAGAAGCATGCAGGAAATTGGGCCCCACCCTAAGGTGCCAGGACTGGGGTAAATATAGGCTCTATAGTGGAAATGTGCATCACTCAACTTCTTTGGGTGATATTAATTTCAAAGAACCTTCCAGAACCACTATTTGTCATTTGTGTTGGGGACCCTGTGATTCATGATGCCTGGATATAGACCTACTTCTCAGACTATTAAGAACTTTGTAGTTCAAAACCAGTCATGTTAGAAATTCTTTGCTTTGAAATTCCTGTCTCCAGCCCCCAAGAATGTTTGGCCCATGTCAGGATAAACACAGTTAACAGGTCAAAAGGCCCTGTAGGAAATAGAAGCCTTATTCATGAACTATGCCCACATCCTTGAGGAAAGGTCAGGAGTTGCAGAGTAAATATAGAACCTGATATAACCACTAGAATTGGAGACAAAGCTGATAGAGAGGTTTGCATACTAAGAGAAAGATTACTCAAATATACACCACCCCTAAGTTGGTCATGTACCCCTTTAAAGTGTTTATACTTGACACAGTTGTATGCATTGACACTCATGGGCCCCTTGGAATAGACCTACTAGCTTTTTCCAAAATGGAGACCCCCAAATCTCTTCTGCTCTATTCTTACCTTTAGGTTCTTGATTATTAAGCAATTTGTTCTGCTTTATATCTTAATACTTTTTAGCCACCAAGTTGCAGATGCTACCATGACGCCATCCTGACTTCCCTGGGCAGATGGCCTCACCAATATGTCCTGGAACCTCACCTCTCCAGAGCCCTGCCCCACCTGGAGATAGAAACAGGCTGGGAGTATGGATCAACCTGTCCAATGCCCATGTCCAGTGGAGAAGCAATTACAGATGCCAGACCTCCCACCTTGATGATCCTGGGTCCATACTCCCAGAGGGATACAGAATAGTAAAGCTTCCAGTGGAGGGGATGGGATGTAGAACTCTGGTGGTAAGAACTGTGTGGAATTGTACCCCTATTATCCTATGGTCTTGTCGATCATTATTAAGTCAATGAAAGAAAAAAGAAAGAAAGAAAGAAAGAAAGAAAGAAAGAAAGAAAGAAAGAAAGAAAGGGAGAGAGAAAGAAAGGAAGGAAGAAAGAAAGGTGGCTGGTGAGGTTCCTTCACCATACTCAGCAGAATGCCATCTCTAGAGATAACCAATGTCTGCCACTCCAGACTCTTCTCTGTGTCAGTGCTGTGATGAAATGATACTTTCTATCCAGGGTTCACAACAGAAACCCCAATCCTGGCAACTTGGAAGTCAAATCTTTGGCTGGGTCAGATTCCAGGAGTTCACTGAGCAGGCTGTGGAAGCAGCCTCTCCACTAGCCCGGCAGAATGCTCCCATGTCCCTTTGTTGGCCACAGACATGGCTGCCTGGTCCTTTAGCCTGGCTGCCCACACAGTTGTCTCTCTGCACTCACCAGAATAAAGACGGTTTCCCTTAACCCCAAAACCTGAGTCACACACAAGATGGTGATCTCAACTGATGGAGGTAAGGTGTGTTCCTGGCTGTTACCCCAGTATTGAGATGCTATTGGTCTCTCACTCCAAAAGGAAGATTCCAGAAGGGAAAGAGCATAGCCTGAGTAAAAAAAAAATCGATTGCTTTCTTTTTGTTTGATCGTTTTTGCTTTTCTAACTTTATTGGGGGTGTGGGGTGGCTTACAGTACAGTTGTCGACACATGGCCACAGTTTCTCATCTCCCCATAATAGGTTTCTACAAAACACTCTCAGTCCTAACTTGAGTGATTTCCCAACCAGCATGTCCAGGGGCCCCAACCTCCCCAGCCCCCCAACACACACACCCGCCTCGTTCCCCAGAGGACTTTGCTTTGGTGCGATACACCAGCTCCAGCCCAAGTTTTACTTTGTCTTCTCCCTTTCTGTTCTTGTTTCTTAAGTTCCACTTATAAGTGAAATCGTCCAGTATTCATCTTTCTCTTTTTGGCTTACCTAAACATGCAATTTCATACTAACCAGGCCGGAGGTTGACCTGCCTTCCCCAAAACAAACAGCCCCAGTGGGTGTGGCATTTCTGCTTCTAGAAGCCATCCATTAGCACCTGAGTTTGGACCAGTTTGGTATCTCCAGAACAGCACTTTATCTTCTGTTGAAACGTGAAGCCGGCTTTCACACTTTTGTCACTCTCTGCGGGACACCATTTTAGAACTCAGCACACAGACACAGCCTACAAAATGGCAGGCAGTAGCCAGATTATTTTACTGTTGTTTTCTTTCAATCCAGTTCTGACTTGAATAGCTAAGTATTTCAAGCCTTCATTTTGCAGGTCTCGTTTTGCTGTAAACTTCACCACTAACATCACCCATGTGTATTTCCTTTGGCTAATATCCAAAATACAAAGCAATCTAACATAGAGACCTTCCTGGGTGTTCCACAGCCAGAGCAAGAAGCCTTCTTGCTAGAGCTTGCTTTGGTCTTTTCCTGAGCTTGCTGAAGTCCTTTTTCTGTGCAAACCTTGGAAAAGCAGAAAGGCTGGTACACAGGGTTATGGTGAAATAGGCATACAGCTCTTAGCTGTAAAGTTTTCTGATTCTCTTGACTGTCCAGGTGCTGACTTTCTGAAATCGCTTGTGGCTTATACGCTATTCTTGCAGTCTGGGGGGAAATATTCAATAAAAGCATAAAGGAAAAACCAGAAGTCTTTTAAGAGATTTCATTTCTACTTGATGCTTGTATCCACTGGCTGGGGGTGGGGATTAGATATAAGGGTCTCTGGAAACACTTACATTCAGAAAGACCTGCAGCCTTACTCCAGGCTTCTAGACAGAGCTGTGTGGGTATAAGAGCATCAGGGCCCATAGTTGGGTTCACCCCACACTCCACACAGGGTGGGGGTGCTTGGTGAGGATGAGAGGACCCACCTATAGCATCAAGACAACCCCACACCTTCTGGCTTTTTAAAAATAATTATTTGGTTGTCCGGGAAGTGGCGCAGTGGATAAAGCATCAGACTCTCAATTATGAGGACCTGAGTTCAATCCCCGGCAGCACATGTGCCAGAGTGATGTCTGGTTCTTTCTTTCTCTCCTCCTATCTTTCTCATAAATAAATAAATAAATAAATAAATAAATAAATAAATTCTTTAAAAAATTAATTATTATTTGGTTTGCTTATTTCTGATAGAGACAGAAATTGAGAGGAAAGGGAATATAGGGAGAAAGGGAAACAGCTGCAGCTCTCATGAAGCTTCTGCCCTGCAAGTAGGGACCTAGGACTTGAACCCAGATCCTTGCACATGGTAAGGTCGCATGCACTCTCTACCAGGAGTGCTACCACCAGCCCCCTGGCTTTTAGTTGCTTTTTGGTTGTCTTTATCAGTGGACAGTCCTGTAGTTTACATGTGTCGGTTCGCCTGGTCGTGAACCTAAATATTTGGTCAAACAGTATTCTAGATGTTTGTGTGAAGGTTTGTTTATTAATGGAATTAACATTTAAATGTGTGGATTTAGGACTGGGGAAATGTCAGGAATAGTGGCTAACACAACAGAATCGCATTCCTGAGGCACCAAAGGCTCCAAGTTTAATCCTCAGCAACAACCAGCATAAACCAAAGCTGAGCGGTGCTATGGTTAAGTAAATAAGTAAAAAAGTAAATAAATGGATAGGTGGACTTTAAAGAAAACAACTCACTTTAATAGATGTGAATAGACCCCACATCCCATTAATTAAAAACCTAGAAAAAAAAAAAAAACAAACAAAGACTGACCTTCCCTGGATGAGAAGGAACCCCTTTAACTGACCGCCTTTGAACTTGAACTACAACTGCCACTCTTCCCTGGGTCTGTCCTATCAAGTTTGAGAGATGCCAAGTCTCTAAAATCCTGTGATCAAAATTCCTGAAAATCTTGACAGAAAGGTAGCTAAGTGGGCAGGAGGGGGGCAGTTTGTGGTGCCACTGGTTAAGTGCACATGTTATCATGAAAAGAACCTGGGTTCAAGCTCCTTTGATCCCCACCTGCAGGGGGGGAGGAGCTTCACAAACAGTGAGGCAGTGTTGCAGGTGTCTCCCCAGCATATAGGTAAATAAGTAGATATTAATAGGGGCCAGGAAGTGGTGCACCTAGTTAAGCACACACACTGCAGTACGCAAGGACCCAGGTTCAAGCCCCTGGTCCCCATCTGCAGGGGGAAAGCTTCATGAGTGGTGAAGTAGGGCTGAAGATGTCTCTCTGTCTCTCTCCCTCTCTATATCCCCCTCCCCGCTCAATTTCTGTCTGTCTCTATCCAATAATAAATTAATAAAAAAGTAAAAAAAAAGATATTAATAAATAGATGATCAATGGAGAGCTAGAGTGAGTGTGCTGGGACCCTGGCTGACAGACCGGGAATGTGGGAGCCTTTGCAGACTTGGTGAGAGTTTCAGAGTCTCCCTGGATCTGACCTCAACCTCCCGTTCCAGTGTCCTCATCAGCATACATGCACACACACACACACACACACACACACACACATTGCCATCTGTAGCACAGTCTCTGTTCGCTCTGTGCGTTGCCCCTCTGTGTGTCCCTACTCAAATAGCTTCACAAAAACAGAACAACGCCCTGCAAGCCCAGGACAGCAAGCACCACTGCCCCAGGGGTCTAGCATCGGCTCTGCTGAAACCCTCTCCCCTCCATCTAGTCAACCTTCATGTTGTTTTGGCTTGTTTATTGTTCTTACTTAAAAAAAAAATGTAAGGGAGTCTGGCGGTAGTGCAGCAGGTTAAGCACCGGTGGCACAAAGCGCAAGGACCAGCACAAGGATCCCGGTTCAAGCCCCCGGCTCCCCACCTGCAGGGGAGTCACTTCACAGGCGGTGAAGCAGGTCTGCAGGTGTCTTTCTCTCTTTCTCTCTGTTTTCCCCTTCTCTCTCCATTTCTCTCTGTCCTATCCAACAATGACGACATCAACAACAATGATAATAACTACAACTACAAAACAACAAGGGCAACAAAAGGGAAAATAAATAATAATAAAAAATTTAATTTAAAAAAGCCCCCAAGTCCCCCTGCTTCCCCATCTTTGTAGCCAGCTAATTGTGGTTCCTTTCACAGTCGGAAAATGGAGTGTATGTGTGTGGGGGGGGGGGGGGTTGCTTTGCAATACTTGTTAAAGAATGTTTGAACAAGCATGACATATTTGCTTCATTTAAAAATTTTTCAGGACTCTCCAAAGGTTTTTCTTTCTTATACAATAGAAAAGAAAAAAATACCACAGGGAAAGTGAAGAATAATATAGGTTTCCATAAAATTCATGCCTACTTCGCCTGGATTTTTCTAGATGGTGTTAAAAATAGCAGTGTGCTTTTTTTTTTTTCCAGTCTGCCACTGTGTCTACCACAGGAATAATGAAAAGCAATGAAAAATGGAAATGAGCAACGTGATAAAAGCAGCCCCCGAGGCTCCCGTGACAAAAGCAAAACGGAACACGCAGTGGACCTGCGATTAGCTCCACCAGCATCAAGATAGCGTCAAAATCTGGGTCAGACACCCAGGAAGAAGCCTCACAGTCCAAGTCCACAGAAGGAACTCACCAAGGGGAGTCCCAAGGTCAGACAGTGGATTCTGGGATCCTTAGGGGGAGGCAGAAAGATAATGAAGGGGGCCAAGCTGTGATTGAGCACACACATTACTATGAGCAAGGACATGGGTTCAAGTCCCCAGTCCCCACCTATGAAAGCAAAATCTTCACAAGCCAAGAAGCAGGGCTGCAGGTGTTTATCTTTCTCTCCCCCTCTGTAATTTCTCTCTGTCCTATGAAAGTAAAACTAAGGGAGTCAGGTGGTGGTGCAGCAGTTAAGCGCAGGTGGCGCAAAAAGCAAGGACCCACGTAAGGATCCTGGTTCAAGCGCCGGCTCCCCACCTGCAGGGGAGTCACTTCACAGGCGGTGAAGCAGGTCTGGGACTGTCTGTCTTTCTCTCCCCCTCTCTGTCTTCCCCTCCTCTCTCTGTTTCTCTCTGTCCTATCCAACAACGATGACATCAATAACAACAATAATAACTGCAGCAATAAAATAACAAGGGCAACAAAAGGGAATAATAAATAAATAAATATTTTTTTAAAAAAGAAAGTAAAAATGATAAATAGGCTCCAGAGGTGTGGCCAAGAAGTAATAAGAAGTGAAAGACTGTGCTGGGGGGAAAAAGTTGAAACAGAAATAAAAGAGGGGGCCCGGTGGTGGCGCAGCTGGTTGAGCACACATGTTACAGCACACAAGGACCTGGGTTCAAGCCCTTGGTCCCCACCTGAAGGCAGGAAAGCTTCACAAGTGGCAATAAAAAAATTAATTAAAAAATTTAAAAAGGAAGAAAGAAAGAAAAGGAAAGAGAGAAAGGAGGGAAGAGAGAAAGGTGAAGGAAGGGAAGGAGAGAGGGAGGAGACTACTTTGGATACCTCTACTCATTCAGTCATCCCTGCTGAAGCCTCCAATATTCAGGTGCAAAGCTGAGATCTCCTGGCTGTGCCCGGCCTGTATAAGAGAAATGGCACACTGGTTACCACAAGCCTCTATGTTTGGGGATGGTTTTTTCATGCAGTAGTCAATAATGAGAACACTAAGGAAAGGATTCCCATCAAGGAAAGATGTCAGATTCCAACTCAGGAATTGTACTTGTATGCAAATAAGAAAGACAGAGGAGACAACGCTGGTTTCAACTCACGATGGTTTCCTTTCTTCTCCTATAAGCAGAAGGCATTACCTCATTACCTCAGCATTACCTCAGCAGCACAGAGCCCAGATCTCTGGATAGCTCTCAGCCTTTTGTGACACAACCAGGGTATCGGTTCCCGCCTCAGCCACTAGCATCTCAGACATCAGGAGGGAAAAAAGGATGATGTGAAAGCTTTACTGGGTTTACCCAATAAGTATTTCTGTTTTTATTGCATGACTACCCCATACAATGGAGACCAAGACTAGATTTTTTTTACTAATAATTTAATAGAGATTTACAAGTGTCAGGTTGCATCGCAAGAGAGAGGGCTCGGACCAGAGCCGACCTGGGCTGCGATGCAGGAGAGGAACCGGGAGCAATTGGCTGAGCAGGAATGGAATGCAATTTCTTTATTGATCAGAGAAAACGTATTTATATCTTTTGAAAGGGAAGTGGCAGGTCGGAAAAGGAAATGGCTAGGAGACGGGGTGGAGAGAAGGAAAGAGCAGGAAGGTAACAAGCCTCCATAGCAGCTGTTGCGAAGATTCTAACCAGTGGGAATTAAAACGTTACCCTGCAGGCAGGGCAGGTCTCAGGCAAAAATGGTTCTGTAAATCTTCTTCTAGCGTTTGCCCTTCTTCCGTATCCAGTCAACAGCGTCAGGTTGAGCCTGATGTCAAGTTTCGAGACCTCCTTTGAATCTGGAGAGGTGGCAGTCGTTGACTATGTGGGTCATAGTCTGTCTGGAGCCGCAGGGGCAGTTCGGGTCGTCTCTGGCCCCCCAGCGATGGAACATAGCGGCGCACCGGCCATGGCCTGTTCCATAGCGATTGAGGAGGGCCCAATCATAACGTGCTAGGTCAAAACCGGGTTGACGCTTGCAGGGGTCTGTGATGAGGTGTCTGTTCTTTACCTCAGCTGACTGCCAGCTCTGTTTCCAAGAGACTGGAACAGAGAAGTTCAGTGTAGGCGTAGGGGACCAGATTGGGTGACGAGACGTCAAGCGTTGAACAGGGTGGGCGAAGATATCCGCGTATATTGGCAGGTCCAGTCGAGCGTAGACGTGGGAAATGAACTTAGATGATGCCGCATCCTGACGGATATCTGGCGGGGCGATGTTGCTAAGAACTGGCAGCCATGGAACCGGGGTGGAACGGATGGTTCCAGAAATTATCCTCATGGAGGAATATAATTTGGAATCGACCAAGTGGACATGGGGGCTACGGAACCATACTGGGGCACAGTATTCTGCAGTGGAATAGCATAATGCCAGAGATGATGATCGTAGTGTGGAAGCGCTTGCGCCCCATGAGGAGCTGGCCAGTCTTGCAATGATGTGATTCCTCGCACCCACCTTTGCTGCAGTTTTTATGAGATGTTCATGAAATGACAGGGTGCGATCGAGAGTAACACCAAGATAGACTGGCTGGGCTTCGTGCTGGATTCTCGTATCATCAAGCTGCACATTAAGCTCACGTGAGGCCGAGGCATGGTGTAGATGGAAAACAGATGATACCGTTTTTGCAGTGCTAGGGATTAGTCGCCATTTCTTACAGTAATCAGATATCAGAGACATGTCTTTCGTGAGTGTTTCCTCGAGGATGTCAAACTTGGATGCCTGAGTTGCACAGCAGATGTCATCGGCGTAGATGACATCTTCTCCTTGAAGAAGTTTCTGGGAGGTCATTGATGTAAATATTAAATAGCGTAGGAGCCAGAACAGAGCCCTGGGGGAGGCCACTTGAGACAAGTCTCCATCTGCTAGACTTGTCACCCAGATGCACCCGGAATCTTCTGTTTTGGAGAAGAAACGATATAGTGTTGGTCGCCCATGGAGGCAGGCATCTTGAGATCTTGACTAGGAGACCATGGTGCCAGACCGTGTCATAGGCTGCTGTGAGATCAACAAAGACGGCACCCATCTTTAAATTCTTCTGGAATCCATTTTCAATGTAAGTTGAGAGGACCAGGGCTTGTTCGCAGGTAGATCTTCCTGGGCGGAAACAGCTTGGGTGGGTGATAGGAATTTCTCTGTAAGAGGAGAAATATGTGACAGAAGCAGCCTCTCAAGGAGTTTGTAACACATGGAGAGGAGAGAAATTGGTCTATAGCTGGCAGCCAGTGTTGGGTCTTCCTTTGGTTTCAAAACTGCTATTATCTTCGCACGACGCCAAATTTTGGGCATAGATTCGGATTCCAAGATGTGGGACAGGAATGAAGTGAGCCACTTCTTTGCCGCGGGACCCAGGTTAAGAATGAGTTCTGGGGTGATGTTATCATAGCCAGCAGCCGTTCCCGGTTTAACCCTCTTCAAAGCGTCTTCCAGTTCAGACAGTGTAAAGGGAGAGAGTTTTGGAGATGGACAAGATAAACGGAAGTGGGATGACCACTCATGGGAAATTTCTCTTTTCCAGACTGGGTTGATCTTAGCACGTCCAACTTGAGTTAGGTGACTGGCCACTGAGTTTGGAGATATGGGAGGATGGAAGATGGGAGAGGGTTGGCTACCGGCACCCAGACTATGAAGAAGCTTCCAGGCCTTCCTACTTGAGTGGGTGAAGTTCAGACTTTCCGTGAGTAGTTGCCAGCAGGCTTGGCGCGCTGCATCCAGGGAGGCAATGAGATGGTCGGCCACATCTGGGTCGCCCGACTCATCATACTGCTTTAGTAGTTGCTCGCATTCAGCATCAAGACAAGGCGCATAGTTAGCATGTCTCCCACGAGGAATAGCTTGGGAAGCTGCTTTGAAGATGGCTTGGCAGAAGCGCCTGTAGGGATCTTCAGAGGGGATAGAGTTAATTGGAATTGCAGGAATAGATTTGTTGGTAAGATCACTAAACAGATGCCAGTTTGCTTTCCGAAAGTTCCATCTTGGTTTCTCTGAGCACAGAATCAGTGGGAGCTGGAGACCAATGTGGATGATAGCTGGGCAGTGATGACTGTGTGGGAAGATCTTGAGAACATGTCTCGTAGCGGGAAAGGCTTAGCCGTTGACTGTGCTAATCCAGCACAGGTCGGGCAATGAGTCTTTATTCCATCTAGCACTGTGAAAAGAGCCTGGCTGTTTGGGATCGTATAATAGGGAGAGGTCATTCGCTGAAGCCCAGTCGGCTAAGATAGAGCCGTCAGCACGAGTGGAGGAATATCCCCAGTCTTGGTGATGACTATTAAAGTCTCCAACACAAACGGCTGGGTGATTCGGGCTAGGCAGGACCTCATTATCCCATGAGGCACTGGGAGGCTTATATACGTTGACGAGCTGAATAGTTCCAGTAGTAATGGAGTCGTAGAAGGTCGAAGAGGCCGTATGGTAAACGTCCGCAAGACACGATTTGGCATAGATGGCTCGGCCGTGTTTAGGATGGAGATTATAGCATATTAAATCGAATCCACTGATGGTGAATTGAGCAGCTTCATCGACTGCTATATGTGTTTCTTGTAGGCAAATAACATCTGCCTGATGCTATATCGCCAATTGACCAATAAGAACACGTTTGGCAAAGGACAGCCCCTCAACATTAAGTTGGAGGACTCAAAGAGCAGGACCAACAGCTTGAAAGCTGTCAGGAGCTGCTTGTTGCTGGCTTTGAAAGTGACTGGGATCCATGTGGATTCAGTCGGCTAGGAAGGATCGTCAGTTTCCCCAATGAATGGGTACTCACAGGATGCACCACGGGAAGGTCGCGTGAGTACCAATTGATTGTTCTGTAAATAGACCACAGCATCAAGCAGTGCAGAGGACCTGGTGTAATGACCAGCATACAAGATTATAAAATAAAAGAGGTATAACTCCAAGCCACTCCCACCACCAAATTCCTGTGTCATCAATCCCCCTCCAGTGGTAACTACCAGTTCTCCTAATATGATGATATGGGTTGACTATATATTAATTTTTCTTTTCCTTTATTCAAATACATGTGTTTCTGTTCTCTATATTCTACTTATGAGCGAAAACAACCGTAGTTGCCTTTCACTTCCCTGCTTGCTTCACTAAGCAAAATCACTGCCATTCCCACCCACTAAGTCCTGAAGGACATATCATAGTTGCTTTTAACTGTTGTGTAGTACTCCACTGAATAGAGGTGCACTGGCTGTGTTATTTTTTGTTTTTATAAGATTCATATTAGCGATTTTATCTCATTGTTAATGGAAATGTTTAATTTCTCTCAGGGTTGTTTTTCTCCCAATATTTTAAACTTTTAATCAGAAAAGTTAAAAGGCACACACCAGAGAAGCTTATGGGTCATTTGGGTGAAGATGGCTGAGCCCAGTTTGCTTGTTTCTGTTCGTTTTTTTTTTTGGGGGGGGTTATTTTTATTTTTGGCAAGTTCATGTGAATCAGATCTCTAGATTCCATTTGAGTGAAACCATCTGGTAGTTCTCTTTCTTTTTTATCTAATTTTTTTATTTATAAAAAGGAAACATTGACTAAACCATAGGATAAGAGGGGTATAACTCCACACAGTTCCCACCACCAGATCTCCGCATCCCACCCCATCCCTTGATAGCTTTCCTATTCTTTATACCTCTGGGAGCATGGACCCAAGGTCATAGTGGGATGCAGAAGATGGAAGATCTGGCTTCTGTAATTGCTTCCCTGCTGAACATGGGCGTTGACAGGTAGATCCATACTCCCAGTCTGCCTCTCTCTTTCTCTAGTGGGGCAGGGCTCTGGGGAAGTGGAGCTCCAGGACACATTGGTGGGATTGTCTGTCCAGGGAAGTCTGGTCAGCATCATGCTAGCATCTGGAACCTGGTGGTTAAAAATAGAGTTAAGATACAAAGCCAAACAAATTGTTGACCAATCATGGACCTAAAGGCTGGAATAGTGCACATAAAGTGTTGGGGGGGGGGCCCTACATTCTGTAGATAGCTAGTAGGCACATTTTAGTTATATTCCAAAGGGCCTGTGGCTATCCTAGTGTTTTTGTTTGTTTGTTTGTTTGTTTGTTTTATTTTTTGTCTGAAATCTGATATGCAGGTGGATCCTAGTTATTGTCTGGGGAGGTGATGTCATGGCTGGCAGAAGGACCAGAAAGCTGGATCAGGGAAGAGAGTAGCTCCCAAATATGGGAAAGGGGTAATTGTCTTTCATCTCTTTACTTATTTTGCTAAGCATAATAATCTCCAGTTCCATCCATTTTGGAATATCATTTTTTATAATTGTAGAGTAGTATTCCATGGAATATATATCCCATGACTGAATACAAATGAGTATGCCCATTTGTATTCAGTTCTTTTTTGAAAAAAATATTTATTTCCTTTTTGTTACCCTTGTTGTTTTTATTGTTGTTGTTATTGATGTCGTCATTGTTGGATAGGACAGAGAGAAATGGAGAGAGGAGGGGAAGACAGAGAGGGGGAGAACAAGACAGACACCTGCAGACCTGCTTCACCGCCTGTGAAGCGACTCCCCTGCAGGTGGGGAGCCGGGGTTCGAACCCGTATTCTTGTGCCGGTCCTTGCGCTTTGTGCCACGTGCACTTAACCCACTGCGCTAGCAGCCGACTCCTTTTTTTTTATTCACTTCTAAGGCTCCATCTTCACTTCCTTTCTAAACCACACTTGCACCCATTACACCTTCTGGTGTCCTTCCTTTTCCTCTTCCCTCTCAGATCTGATGTCCTCCTCAGAAGTTCTCCAGATTCTTTCCCCTCTCCATGATGGTATAAAAACAAAGGTTCCTTGTAACAAAAGTTCCAAGTCCTGGTGGAACTGAGATTCAGAGCCCTATGATCAATCTTGCTCTAATACCCCCTCCCCCAGGAGTCTGGACCAGAATTTGGGGTGCAGAAGGAAGGGGTTCTGGCTTCTCTAACTGCTTTACCACTGGACATGGAGGTTAGCTGGTCCCAGCCTGCCAAGACTAGATTTTCTGTTGGCAGTGGTTCCCTTGGACAAAACCAGGACATGGTTAATAAGTAAATAAGAAAGAATGATATTGGAAAGGGAACTGGCTACTTCTGCCATAGCTGAGGCCAATTTCATTAGCCCAAGTCCAAACACAGCAGATGTCTGGTCAACCAGTGGCATCCACAAAGATCATCTTTCTACCCTTCTTGTTCATGGCACTAGCGTCAGCCAAAGACCAGATCTTCTCTACCTGGTGGAAGGGTTGCAGATAGCACTCAGGCTATACCCCTCAATGTTCACATTCTGCAAGAGAATCTGGCTTTGTAGAGCATGATGCCCCGGGCTATAGAGAGCATCCTGCTGTTTGTAGAACGACTTTCATGCCTGAGGCTCTGAGGTTCCTTGTTCAGCCCCTCACACCACCATAAGCTAAAATTGAGCAGTGCTCCTGTCATTCTTTTCTCCTTCTTCTCCTTCTTCTCCTTCTTCTTCTTCTTCTTCTTCTCCTCCTCCTCCTCCTCCTCCTCCTCCTCCTCCTCCTTCTCCTTCTCCTTCTCCTTCTCCTCCTCCTTCTCCTCCTCCACCTCCTCCTCCTCCTTCTCCTTCTCCTTCTTCTTTTTAAACTTATTTGTTTATTTTAAAAAGGATACATTAACATAACCATAGGCTAGGAGGGGTACAACTCCACACAATTCCCACCACCAGATCTCCGTATCCCATCCCTTCCCCTAATAGCTTTCCTATTCTTTATCCCTCTGGGAGCATGGACCCAGGGTCATTGTGGGATGCAGAAGGTGGAAGGTCTGGCTTCTGTAATTGCTTCCCTGCTGACTATGCTGACTGGTCGGTCCATACTCCCAGCCTGCCTCTGTCTTTCCCTAGTGGGGTGGGGCTCTGGGGAAGTGGGGCTCCAGGACACACTGGTGGGGTTGTCTGCCCAGGGAAGTCTGGTTGGCATCATGGTAGTATCTGGAACCTGGTGGCTGAAAAGAGAGTTAACACACAAAGCCAAACAAATTGTTGAAGCTCCTGTCATTCTTTCTGTCTCTCTCTCATTAAATAAATAAAGAAAATATTTTAGGAGCTGTGGCAGCACATCCAATAAGGCACACACATTACAGTGCATGAGGACCCAGGTTCAAGCCCCAGGTCTCCATCTAAAAGAGGGGAACTTCATGGAAGGTGAAGCTGCAGGTGCCTCTCTCTCTTCCTAGCATTCCATCTCCCCCTCCCTCTCAAGTGGTCTCTGTCTCCATTCAAAATAAATAAATAAAGTATCTGCAAACAAATAAAATATTTTAGGGGCTGGGTGGTGGGGCACCTGGTTGGGTGCATATATTATAATACACAAAGACCTGGGTTTGAGCCCCCAGTCCCCCTCCCTGCAGAGGGAAATCTTTGTGAGTAGTGAAGGTGTCTCTCTGTATCTCTCCTCTCTATCTCCCCTTTCCTTCTCAGCTTCTGACTGTCTCCATCCAATAAATAAATAAAGATAATAAGAATATTTTTTAAAAAAAAAGAAAATATTTCAAAGCACAAGGAAGCAAGAGAGTCCTCTAAAGCATTAAACTGTATTTGATCTGTCAAACACCACTTCCTCTTCCAGAGTCAATAGGAAGCTCATTGTAACAAGGGATTTTAGAAACATACTTGGGTGGGGTTAAGAGTTTTCTATGAGGGAAAAGTAGAGACAGGCCGGGAGTATGGATAGACTGTCAACTCCCATATCCAGCAGAGAAGCAATTATGGAAGCCAGACCTCCTACTTTCTGCATCCCATAAAGACCTTTGGTGCATACTCCCAGAGAGATAAAGAATAGTGAAGCTTCCATTGGAGAGGATGGGGCACGGAACTCTGGTGGTGAGATCTGTGTGGAACTGTACCCCGCTTATCCCACAGTCTTAGTGATCATTATCTAATCACTAATAATAATAAAAAAAATACATCATTATAAAAAAAAAAAGAGTCAGGGCTCTGCAGTGGACCTCACTGAGTTTATTTTCATCCTGCTATTTTTCTAACTGTGTGATCTTGAACAAGTTAGTCAGCCTCTCTGGGCCCCAGTTACCTTGGCAGTGGAAATGGGTACACTTGCAGTATGTCTGATGTGCGGAATAAAGCAGAGCATTGCGCCTCATCGTGGCTGTAAGCCAGAGAGCATGAAGTCAGTGTTGGCGGCTGTGATTAGCAGGAAGAGCTTCACACAGGCCCTGCATGAGCTTTGCAAACAGGGGCATCGGTGTGGCACAGCCCTTCTGGTTGCTTTTCACTGTGAGTATAATGATGTCAACTCAGATGCCCTGGAAGATACAAGCTATGTGGTTTTTTTGTGGAGTGACTCCCTCTTACAGCTGACCTGTTCTAGCCCTGTGGGAAAACCTGAAATTCAAACCATTCCTCTCACAGGAGGTCTTATCTGCAAATGTACTCCAAAACAATCCACTGAACGACCCTATAATTAATTCAATTCAGTCATTATCACATCTCTACTAAACATATCATTAAACAGCTGAAACAGTGCTTTTGGGCGTCAGACACACATACACACACACACACACACACACACACACAATTTATTTTAACAAGAATCTGAGCACCTAATAACTAAATCAGATCATCAATGTAGTAATCCTAACAATTATGCCTTCTACCTACTCAATTTATCCCAGTAGTAAATCCACAGCAGTTTTTGCTAAGTTGGATGAAACCACATAGGCAGCAGAACACAAGGCTTATTCCATAAAAAAAAAAAAAAGTTAATTGCTGATGGTTAATAACAATAACAACAGCAGTTGGTTATACTTAATTTACAAGCTATGGGCACTGTGCAAAATGTCTTAGTAACATTTTATTCATTTTTAAGTGCATTTAGTACTTATTTGATAGGACAGAGAGAAATTAAGAGGTCAGAGGGAGGTTGAGAGGGAGAGATAAGGAAAGACGTGCAGCTCTGCCTCACCATTCATGAAGCTTCCTCCTGCAGGTGGAAACCTGGGCTTTGAACCTGGGCCCTTGGGTACCGTAACAGGTGTACTCAACCATAAGTTCCACTGCTGGCCCAGCCTTAGTAACATTTTATTTTTTATTTTTATTTATTTTTTTTTAGTCCAAAAATATTTATTCTTCGTGCGCCTGTCTCCCACAAAGCCGAGCGACAGGCCAGGAAGGGGAGCAGAGGGCTGGTTCAGGGAAGAGAGGATGAGAACAAACAAAGCAGAACACAGAGACAGGAACAGCACGAACTGAAGCTGGAAGGCGAGCTGCAAGGAGACGGCGGAGGCAGAGCCCCAGTCCGGGCAGGAGAGGGGCCCGGCCGGCCCGCAGAGCTGCCCTGTACAGCGGGGCTCCCGGAGCGCCAGGTGCCAGCAGGACGGGCGGCAAGGGGCAGGCCTCCCCGTGGGCGAGAAGCTGCTTCACCTGGCGAGACACCCACCGGGCCTAAGGCCCCAAGACCAGCGGGCCTCAGACTGAGCTTGCTGGGTACCAGGGGGCCCGGGCTGGTCCTTAGGGCTCCAAGTCGCCGCCCTGCCGGGGGATGGTGAGGCCGGGCCCCAAACTAAGGACTCCCCCGTCCAGCGGTTCCCCGTGAGGTCTGTGGGTCTGTTTCCTGAGGGCTGCCGGGTGGGGACAGTCTCACCCGGGGACGACACACAGGCACACACACACACACACACACACACACACACACACACACACTCACGCACACAGCATTTACAAGGCGCAGGGCCGAGGCCCTGCTTGGTCCCAACGCACCCCCCCCCAAGCTTTAAAGGTTCAGCATTTGATGTGAAAACCCCCCCCCCATTTACAGAACACCCCTGCAGGGGCAGAAGGGAGCAGAGCTCACAGCCCCGCTGCCCAGCCGGCCTCCGGCCTCTCACCTCTGCCGACTCCGGGTTCGGACTTTCTTGGTGGACGCGGGGACTTCGTCCTACGAGAAGAAAGTGACTCAGGCGGCTGCACGCAGCGGGGGCCGGAGCCCACCCCACCGGGTGTCAGGTGGAGGAGGAAGCGGGTTTCAGATCCACCCCCAGCGACCTACTCGGGAATCTGGATTTCTTTTTTTTACAAATAGGCTGGGGGAGTCAGGGCCTCCTCGCTCAGTGAGAGACAGACCACAGCCCCTGAGCTTCCCCCGGCCAGTAGTGGCCCGGTGTGGTGCCAGGGCTCAAGGCCAGGCCGTGCTCCCGCTACTGGAGCTATTTCTTCAGCCCTGCCACTGGATTTCAAAACTTAAATGTGTCCTCTTCCTGCGGAAAGGCTTGGGCCTTTGCTTCCACACTGACACATGACAAGGAAAGCTCCATCCGCTGCAGACACTCGCAGTGACTAAAAGCAGGCCCAGGAGTGTCGGGGAGCGGCCCCTGGGGTCTCACCAACAGCCCCAGGGGTGCTCCCCTCCGGCTGCGCAGGAAGCCGGGAGCCCGGTCCCCAGGCTCGAGACCTCTCCTGCGGGAGCCCTGAGACTGAGGGGAGAGCAGGCGGGTGGGCCCAGACCTGGACTGGGGCTGGGGCTGGGCAGAGGGTCGCCCCCGGGCCAGCACCTACCCTGGCCTAGTGATGTCCAGGACAGGGGTGAGCCCCACACGGGAGCGGGATGGGAGGGGGTCACCACGGCACCTGCTCTGGGCGCCTCTAACCCAGGCCCCCCAGATGAGAACCCCCCACCCCCCCCCACTTGCCTGTCTGGTCTCTGGGGCCCATCTCCTGGGCCCCCGCGCGGCTGTGGGCTGAGGGCCGCTGTCCTCGGCGTCCCCTGCAGGTGGGGCGGCCGGCTTCCTGGCTCTGGAGCCCACGAGGCGTGGCTTTGCCTCCTTGGCCGTCTCGTCGAGGCTCTGCTGCAGGGTCTCCTCCTCGGCCAGGGTGGGCAGGGGCCTCCTGTTCTGCCTGCCAGCCGGAGGACGTGCTCGGCTCCCGGCATCCGGCCCCGGCTTCTGTGTGGGCCGGCTCCTCCACTCCGGAGGCTAGATACTGTTACAATCTCTAGTTTACAGAGAAGGAGACTGAGACCTAAGCAGTGAAATGACATGATTAGGTTCCTCGGAGCAGAGGCAGGGTTTGAAGACGCAAATGTGGAATGTTAGTACATGGCCCCACACTCTGGGACAATCTTCTGGTGGACCTAAGATTTCATATCTGCAAATATTCCTGAGCCTTCCCCCACTAGGGAAAGACAGAGACAGGCTGGGGTTGTGGATCCACCTGTCAACACCCATGTCCAGTGGAGAAGCAATGACAGAAGCCAGAAATCCCACCCTCTGCTCCCCATATAGAATTTTGGTTCTCTGGGAGCAGAGGGATAAAGGATAAAGAAAATAAACCGGAAGGCTCTGCACCCCCATCCCACCAGGACCGAAAGCGCTTGTCACCAGGAATCTTATTTTTAAGGAGTTTGTTTGTTTGTTTGTTTGTTTTACCAGAGCACTGATGATAGATTTTTGGTGATGTAGGAGGTTGAACCTGGGGTTTTGGAGCCTCGGGCATGAAAGTGTCTTTGCATAGTCATTATCCTATCTACCCCCATGGAATCTTGTTTCCGTACCATCACTGAAAGGGAGATGAGTCTGGAAAGCACCGGAGGAAGCCAGGCGCTGTTTTCTTTCTTCTTTTTTTTTTATTTACCCTTTTGTTGCCCTTGTTGCCTTTTTATTGTTGTTGTAGTTATTATTGTTGTTGTTATTGATGTCGTCGTTGTTGGACAGGACAGAGAGAAATGGAGAGAGGAGGGGAAGACAGAGAGGGGGAGAGAAAGACAGACACCTGCAGACCTGTGAAGCGACTCCCCGGCAGGTGAGGAGTCGGGGGCTCGAACCGGGATCTTATCGCCAGTCCTTGCGCTTTGCACTTAACCCGCTGTGCTACCACTGGACACCCAGCACTGTTTTCTTATCTGAGAGAGAAGAAAGGAGGAAAAAAAGAGAGTTGGAAGTACTAATATGTGTAGAGGTGAACTAAAAATAAACTGAAGGCAGGACTATTGGTAAAATAAGGGAAATGTGTATGTATATGTATGTATGTGTATATGTATATAGATAAATATTTATAGAATCAGCCCATATCTGTGACTACTGCAGTTTCCAGTGGAGGAGATGGAGACACATAAATACCTGTCTATCTATCTATCTCTTGTCAAGTATATGGGACCACCAAGCAGTTCCCCTAAGAAAATGCTCACTTTGTCATGCATGCCACCCAGCTCCCAGCCCAGACCCCACCACACCAGAGGAAGCTCCGATATCTTTTCCTGGCTCCTTCTGATTCTTCTGCTTCTCTCTCTCACTTTTTTCTATGTGAAATAGTCAGTCCTATGTTCATCCTATCACACTTCTAGCTGTGTGACCTTGGATGAGTTATTTAGCTTCTCCGAGTCCCAGTTGCCTCATCTGCAGAATCAGGTAAACTCTGGGTAAACTTTCATTATTAGCTAGCCTTGATTTGGTGTAGGGACTAAATTAGAAGCAGGAAGCACTAGGTGGTTAAGCAGTACCATGAAATGACAGGTGTTGGAGGGATTGAGGAGGGAGGGGAGCTCTGATCCATTGGTGGTGGGAATGCAGACTAGTGCAGCCCCTTTGGAAGACTGACTGTGTGACAGTCCTTAAGCAAGTAAAAGTGACATCACCTTACAACCCAGCAACGCCACCCATAGGCATTTATCCAGTGAATGCTCAAACACTCATTAGAAGGGACACATGCACCCTTGTGTTCACAGCTGTATTATTCACAACAGCCAAAGAGTAGAAGCAGCCTAAATGCCCATCCACAGATGACGGGCTAGAGAAGTTATGGGCTATATACTCCATGGAATACTACTCTGCAGTCAAAAAAGATGATATTGTGTCCTTTGGGACAAAAACAGATGGAGCTGGAGGTGATTATGCTTAGCAAAATAAGTAAAGAGATCAAAGACTGCTACCAGAGGGTTTCACTCTTTTTTTATTATTTAATTTTCTTTATTGGGGAATTAATGTTTCACATTCGACAGTAAATACAATAGTTTGTGCATGCATAACATTTCTCAGTTTTCCACATAACAATACAATCCCCACTAGGTCCTCTGTCATCCTTCTTGGACCTGTACTCTCCCCTCACCCACCCTAGAGTCTTTTACTTTGGTGCAATACGCCAATTCCAGTTCAGGTTCTACTTGTGTTTTCTCTTCTGATCTTGTTTTTCAGCTTCTGCGGGTTTCACTTTTATGTGGTATCTAGAGGTCTGATTTACACAAACTTGCAACAACAAAAAAAATCCAAACAAAACAGAAGCCAGCAAGCTGTACAACTTGTGATGTTTATTTTGGGGAGGGTGGGAGGGTGGAGGTGTGGTGTGGAGCTCTACACTGCCATCTTACGATCTTGTAACAAACTATTAATAACAAGGAAATTTCTTAAGTTGATTAAGTAGTGAAGCAGCAGTGACAAGAAGAGAGAACAGGTGTAGAAGCAATAGGGCTTAGAATCAAACTTGAGGGAGCTGGGTGGTAGCACAGCGAGCTAAGTGCACGTGGCGCAAAGCGCAAGGACCGGCCTAAAGATCCGGGTTCAAGCCCCCGGCTCCTCACCTGCTGGGGAGTCGCTTCACAGGCGGTGAAGCAGGTCTGCAGGTGTTTATATTTCTCTCCCCCCTCTGTCTTCCCTTCCTCTCTCCATTTCTCTCTGTCCTATCTAACAACGACGACATCAATAACAACAACAATAATAACTACAACAACAATAAAAGTAAAAAAAGAATCAAACTTGAATCTGGATCCACTCTACCATTTAGTCTTAGTAAAAAAATTCTGACAGGGCTGGCTGGCAGCATACCTGGTTGAGAGCACATGTCACAATGCTCAAAGATCCGGGTTCAAGCCCCCAGTCCCTACCTGCAGAAGGGAAGCTTCATGAGTGGTGAAGCAGAGCTCCAGCCATCTGTGTGTGTGTGTGTGTGTGTGTGTGTGTGTGTGTGTGTGTGTGTGTGTGTGTGTGTCTTCCGCTTTCTGCTCAAGTTCTGGCTGTCTCTATCCAATAAATAAATAAAGAAAAAGATAATTCTTTAAAAAAAATTTTAGACCTCAGTTGAAATCCGAAATGGTCTAAGAAGATGTGCCATGAGCACAGAGTGTGCTGAGCCAACCAGTGCCCAGCCAGACCCCATAACTGCTTCTTTGGAGGTGCGGGGTAGGCACCTGTGCTCTGAGTGACACTGCTTGCTAATTTCCATGGTGCCCATTGCCTACCATGTCTGATTTCGATCTACCCACGAGATTCTAGACCAGCTGAGAAAGTTCTTACAAATGTGGGCTCTCAGGAGCCATTATGAGCTGGCTCAGCTCACCATAGATGTCCTAATAGATCCCATCCCTGCTGAAGTTAACTTCATGCTTTCAAGTAAAAGCCTGAATAAGTAATAAAAGAAAAAAAAAATCAGTGACAGGAGGGAAGATTATACAGGAAGCAAAGGGGGACAAAAGTGAACAAAGATCAGCAGTCTGACCTGCTAGGGATGTTTCCTGAGGTTTTTGTTTGTTTGATTGATTATTTTTTATTTTGTTTTCCTCCAGGGTTATCAATGGGGCTTGGTACAGGCACTACAAATCCACAGCTCCTGGAGACCGTTTTATCAGACAGGACAGAGAGAAACTGAGAGAGGAGGGGGATAAAGAGAGGGGGAGAGAAAGATAGACCCCAGCAGACCTGTTTTACAACTTGTGAAGCGTTGTCCCTGAAGTGGGGAGCCAGAGGCTCAAACCCAGGTCCTTGTGTTTAGCACTACGTGTACTTAACCTGCTGCACCACCATCTAGCCCTCAGTTCTCTTTTCTCTGACCTAAGTGACACTAAACTTTAGCACGCACGCACACACACACACACACACACACACACACACACACACACACACTTCCTTCAGGGCATAATTCCCAAACCAGAAAGTCATTGCAAGAAATCTGAGCTAAGGACTAGACAGACATTAGCAGAACCACTTCCACTGGTAAACTATGTTCAATGTCAGGACATTTCTACATTCTCCATAGTCAAATCCCCCATGTAGTAGTTTGAATGTTTTCCCACCTGTTTTATTCTTCACAGAGACAGAACAATTACCCACCCACCGTCTTCCGATGAGTCACCTTTCGATACTTTTCTTCTCCCAGAGGAAAAAGCCCTGAGGAAAAAGCCCAAATTCAGTTGACCTTAGGTCAGAAACGCAATTGTTTGAGGTTTTAACCTTCTCAGAGGCTTTCTTTCGAACCCTGTCCCTGCTCTGCCCTATTACCAGCAGAGCTGGACCTGGATCCAGCTTCTTGCTGAGTTTTGACAACACAGAGAATAAGGAAGGAAAGCAGGACCTTTGAGGGTCTGCAGAGCACGCGATCACTTACGGATTTCAGGAAAGGAATCGTCTTTCCAACCTTGCAAACAGCCAACAAGGAGTTGCTGGGGAGACAGAAGATGACCTTCCTTATTTCTAACAAGATTTTTTCTTTCTTTTAATCTGTTATGTATTTATTATTGGATAGAGACAGAGAGAAAATAAGAGGGGAGGGGAAAATAGATAGGAAGGAAAAGATATAGACAGACACCTGCAGCCTTATTCCACCACTTATGAAGCTTTCCCCCTGCAGGTGGGGACCAGGGGGCTTGAACCCAGGTCCTTACACAATGTAACGTGTGCACTTAACCAGGTGTGCCACTGTCTGGCCCCAGCATGTCACCTTTCTAGATGGGAATGTCACTAGGAACACTTGACAAGAGAGCAGAGGCTTCCTAACAGAGGGGTGGCCTGAGTGTTCCTTGTCTCTCCCCAGGCGAAATCCTACTGTCCCAGCCCACCCTACCACCACTAGGATCACCCCAAGACCCACTTGCTTCAGACATCAGCACATCGGCACATTTCTTCCCAGGTGGAAGAATTCAGGAAATCTTGGAAACAATGCTAAATGCAAGAACGGGTCACAAAAACCCTAAGGTGTGGCTTGGGACATGGGGTAGTGGTGAAGATTTGGACTTCCAAGTACAAGGTCTCCAGTTCAATCCTTGGCACAGCGTCTGTCAGAGTATCGTGCTGGTCTCGGTCCCTGATTCTCTCTCTATAGATCTGTCTCTGTCCCTGTCTCTGTCTCCCTACCTCTATCTGTCTCCTATCTCCTGTCTCTTGAAATAAGTGAAACAGGGCTGGTGAAATAGCTCACTTGGACAGTGCGTTGCTGTGTCATGTACATGCCCGAGGTTCAAGCCGGCCCCGCTGAAGGAAGCTTCTGAACTGTGGTTTTAGCCACCTGCCTCTCTGTCTCTATTTCAGCAGAGAGGCAGAGAAGGTGAAAGAGACCACAGCACAGAAGCTTCCTTTCTTCAATCCAGTGGGGGCCAGACTCAAACCTGGGTCACACACACGGCAAACCTATGCACTATACAATAAAATCTTAAAAACAGAAGCCCAAGGCATCTTCACCTCACTTCCTCTTGGTAATTCACAGGTGTTCAAACTCAGGTCCAAATGACCAAAATCAGTGTGCCCAATAGATATAAAAATGGGGCCGGGCGGTGGCACACCTGGTTGAGGGCATATATTACAATGTGCAAGGACCAGGGTTCGAGTCCCCAGTCCCCACCTGCAGGGGGAAGGCTTTACAAGTGATGAAGCAGGGCTGCAGGTGTCTCTCTGTCTCTCTCCCTCTCTATCACCCCCTTCCCTCTCGATTTCTGGCTGTCTCTATTCAATGAATAAAGATTTTAAGAAATTAAAAATTAAAAAAAGAAATATAAAATAAACTCCAAACATAAGTCACAGCTCTAATTTTATTTATTGTCTGTATGTGTGAATCAGCTCCTCATGGGGCGTGAGCGCTTCCACACTACGATCATCCTCTCTGGCATTATGCTATTCCACTGTAGAGTACTGTGCCCCAGTATGGTTCCGTAGCCCCCATGTCCACTTGGTCGATTCCAAATTATATTCCTCCATGAGGATAATTTCTGGAACCATCCGTTCCACCCCGGTTCCATGGCTGCCAGTTCTTAGCAACATCACCCCGCCAGATATTCGTCGGGATGCGGCATCATCTAAGTTCATTTCCCACGTCTACGCTCGACCGGACCTGCCAATATATGCGGATATCTTCGCCCACCCTGTCCAACGCTTGACGTCTCGTCACCCAATCTGGTCCCCTACACCTACACTGAACTTCTCTGTTCCAGACTCTTGGAAACAGAGTTGGCAGTCAGCTGAGGTCAAGAACAAACACCTCATCACAGAACCAACATCAACCCGGCTTTGACCTAGCACGTTATGATTGGGCCCTCCTCAATCGCTATCGAACAGGCCATGGCCGGTGTGCCGCTATGTTCCATCGCTGGGGAGCCTGAGATGACCCGAACTGCCCCTGCGGCTCCAGACAGACTATGACCCACATAGTTGACGACTGCCACCTCTCCAGATTCAAAGGAGGTCTCGAAACTTGACATCAGGCTCAACCTGACACTGTTGACTGGCTACGGAAGAAGGGCAAACGCTAGAAGAAGAAGATACACACACACACACACACACACACACACACACACACGCACTTGTAGAGCTGCAGTCATCAGTCCAGGTCATTTATTTTTCCTATTCAGATAGACAAAGGGGTGAGAGAGGGGAGAGACAATCAGCACCAGAGTCTCTCCCAGTGCCCTGGCGTCTCCCATGTGGAGCTGGGGCTTGAACTTGGGTCACACGCAAGTCACGACTCATGCCCTAGCCAGGGAGCTTTCTCTCTCTCTCTCTCTCTCTCTCTCTCTCTCTCTCTCTAACCCTGAAATAAATTTTAATTTTTTATTTATTTTTTGTCACCAGGGTTATCACTGGGGCTCAGTGCCTGCATACAAATTCAGCACACCTAGTGGCTTCTTCTCCCTTTTTCTATTTTGTTTGCTAGGACACAGAGAATTTGAGAGGGGACGGAAAGATAGAGAGGGAAAGAGACAGAGGGACACCTGCAGCTTTGCTTCACTGTTCAAAAAGCTTCCCCCCAAGCAGCTGGGGGCTGGGGACTTGAACCCGGGTCCCTTGCACATGGAAATGCGTGTGCTCAACTGGGTCTCCCTCTCTTTCTCTAGTGGGGTGGTGCTCTGAGGAAGCGGGGCTCCTGGACACACTGGTGGGGTTGTCTGTCCAAAAAAGTCTGGTTGGCATCCTGGTAGCATCTGGAACCTAGTAGCTGAAAAGAGAGTTAACATACAAAGCCAAACAAGTTGTCGACTAATTAAAATGGATTTTAATGTTGTATGTCATCCAACGTAAACAGAACTGCATATCTTTTCAATATGCAGTCAGTGTTTTGAGACGTGTAATGAGGCAGTGCACAGTCTTGTTGTCTGGTAAGCCTGTACGTCTGACCTGGGCTGTTGGCACATGCAGACACAGACTGGGGCTCACAGCGGTCAGGTGCTGGTCCTCCAGGAGCTCAGTCACAGATTGAAAGAACTGCCTTCCAGTCTGCGGAGAGAGCATAATGGTTCCACAAGAAACCTTCCTGGTCTGAGACTCTATCTCAGGTTCAATCCCCAGCACCACCATAAGCCTGAGTAAAGCAGTGTTCTGGTTATAATACAAAAAAAAAAAAAAAAAAGCAGAATAAATAATTGACTAATCAGGAACCTAAAGACAAGAATACTGCAGATGAAGATTTGGGGTCTCCATTTTGGAAAAAGCTAGTAAGTCTGTTTTAGGTCTATTCCAAGGGGCCCAGAACCCTACTAGTTTTTGCCTGAGCCTGACACCTAACATGTAGGTGGCCTGAGTTATTGTCTGGGGAGATGGCATCATAGCTGGAATAAAGGACTATACTCCCAGAGGGATAAAGAATATGAAAGCTTTCAAGGGAGGGAATTGGATATGAGGTTCTGGTGGTAGGAATTGTGTGGAATTGTACCCCTCTTATCCTATGGTTTAATTGTCAGTGTTTTCTTTTTATAAATAAAAATGTTTTTAAAAGGAAAAAAAAGAATACAAAAAAATTACTTATTTTTTTAAATATTTATTTATTTATTTGATAGAGACAGGAAATAAGGAAAGAGAGACACCTTCAGCTCTGTTTCATCACTCATGAAGCTTCCTCCGTGCAGATGGGGACCAGGGGCTTGAACCCAGATCCCTGCTCATGATAATGTGTGCACTCAACTGTTGGTATGCATGAGACCCCTTCTGTTTCATTTGGTTTAAATCCCCCCTGCTTAACACTATTCTATTTACATAACCACTTCATTCTATTTACATAACCACTGTTAACAAGTTCCACCCTCCCTCCAAGGCATTTGTGGTTCAGTGATAGGATTCTCGCCTAATCTGCCCCCTCTTTGTCACACTCTGATTTTCACCAGTCACTTTTCTCTCCACCCTCTCTATGTCACATCCTGTTTCCACCCTACTTGCCAAGTATATATAAAGATAGCATTGTGAGTTTTAGGGTACTGTACTTTGAGTTTAACTTAGCTCGTCTTAGATTGTGCTGCGTCCTGCATGAATAAAGAGATACTGCCTACAGCTCAACCATGAGTCCCTGGTCGTCTGTTACCCACTTGTGAAGCCAGCCCGGCGAAAACAATCTAACCCGTCGAAAACAACACTCAACCACCACCAGGCCCCTAAAAAAAAAAAAACTTTTTTAAAAATGACTGGTTCCCCCAACTGTGGTGCCCTGACCAGCAAGCGGGTGGCTTCCATGGTCCATGCAAGAGACTTGTAGAGACCAGAACTCAGTGCCCAGCACAGATGCACTGAGGCAGAGGCTCGGCCCAATGGCCTGCGTTGTAACCAGCTGTCCCGGCGATCCTGAGGCAGCTCGAGGTGACAGCCCTGCTGGTCCACACCGGGAGGCTTAACCTGTGTGGCTTCAGACTCACGGGCACCATCTCCTGCAGAAAGGAGTTTCTAGCCAACTCCCGGCTGTCTTGTTGTCAGGGAGCCTAAGCCAGCAGCTTTGCTTCCCAGGAGATGTGGGGGTTTTGATTTTCTGAGTGTCCATTAAATGAATTTTTCATTGGTGTGCTCTTCTTTTTCAAAATCATCTATTTTGCCCTTCTCTTCCCTTTGTCTAGGAGCTTCATTCCTTTCTTGTTTGTTTGTTTTTGCCTCTGTGGTTACTGCTGGAGCTTGGTGCTGCACTACGAATTTACTGTTCCTCGCGGCCATTTGACCTCTTATTGGATAGTACAGAGAGAAATTGAGAGAGAAGATAGAGATAGAGATAGAGATAGAGGGGAGATAGAGAGGAAGAAAGAGAGACACCTGCAGACCTGCTTTCCCGCTGTGAAGCACCTCCCTTGCCCCCATAGGTGAGGAGTAGGGGGTGGGGGCTTGAACTCCTATCCTTGTGTGGGGCCTTGTGCTTAGTACTACGTGCTCTTAACCGGATGTGCCACTTCCTGGCCCCCATGGAGCTCGATTCCTTCAAGTTTCGGGTTCTCTAGAGTCATTGCAATAGCAGTTCCAGCTTCTTTTTTTTTTAAGATTTTATTTATTTATGTATGTATGTATGTATTTATTTATTTATTTATTTATTTATTTATGAGAAAGATAGGAGGAGAGAGAGAGAAAGAACCAGGCATCACTCTGGCACATGTCCTGCCGGGGATCGAACTCAGGACCTCATGCTTGTGAGTCCAGTGCTTTGTCCACTGCGCCACCTCCTGGACCACAGCAGTTCCATCTTCATAGGTATCTGGAGATGTCAGTTCTAGCAGAGAAAAAAATACAGAATGCCCAGTGGGAATGTCCATTTCAGATAAAGTCTGACTAAGATTATACTCCGAGCTTGTCCCAAGCAGAGGTTTCTGGGGAATGCAAAACACAGAGGTATACCAGAAACCCCTCGTTGTTTAGAATTCAGATTTAGGAGGGCTGGGCAATGGCATACCCAGTAGGGTGCACATGCTACAGTGCGCAAACCTCTGGTTCCCACCTTCAGGGGAGAAACTTTATGAGCCATGAAGCAGTGCTGCAGCCACCCCCCTCTTTTTTGATTTTTTTAATTATTTTTTATTTATTTATTGGATAGAGACAGCCAGAAATAGAGAAGGGGGTGATAGAGAGGGAGAGACAGAGAGACACCTGTAGCCCTGCTTTACCCTTTGTGAAGCTTTTGCCTTGCAGGTGGGAACCAGGGGCTTGAACCCGGGTCCTTGTGCCCTGTAATACGTGTGCTCAACAACCCAGCCTCTCTCTCTCCTTCTCTATAACCTCTCCCTTCTCAATTTCTTTCTTGATCCTAAATAAATCAGCATATAGGAAGAATTCAAATGTAAATGGGCATCTGCTGTTTTATCTGACAAATCAGTTCCTAGCTCACTAGATGCTCTGACTCTGAATTGCCCCCACTGGCCAGACCCAGGAGATCTCTGAGGTCAGAAAGAGCACAGGGCCAGCTCTGAGAATGGCAGGTCTGTGGTCTCATTCCCCTCAAGGAGAAATCACACTGGATAGAACTAACTGCCTGAATGTATCCTTTGGCTTTCCAAGGAGGGTCCTCCAGCTTCTAGCAACTGCCAGCTGCCTCTCAGGATGGAGCTCTCATTTGAAAAAGAAAAGAAAATAAGAAGTTAGGAGTCACCTCACACAAAGAGCACTATCAGTCAGTCAGAGCACTCACTACAAATGCACCCACTCAGCTCCCAGCTCTATTGTGGCCTCCAGATTTGTGCTATTGAAAAGGAAACTGGCCTCACTTGCTTCAAAAACAGCCCTGAAGTGGAGGAATGAACACAGAAGACACCAGGCCATAATGAAATCTGGCGAGAGCAGCCGGTTGACGTGGCATCATCCAATGACAGCAAATACAGACACCGCCCGGGGGCGGGGGTGGGGGGGGCCAGGATGGACACCAAGTAAAGCCAGGACCACACACGGTAATTGCCAGTGAAGAGCGGAAATGTGTTAGATCACAGACATCCTGAGGAGATGGGCATCCCAGCAAATGCACCGGGTCTCTGCACCCAAAAGAAATGTTTCTAGGTCAAAAGGGACCAGACTGAGCGTCTCCCCTGCACAAAACCTTTGAGAAGCCAAATTTTGACATTTTTCCCATCTCTATTTTCCAGTGCTTTCTACAGCCCCTGACAAGCCTGCCAAGTATGGCCCAAAGGGTTTTGTTCTGTCTTTCTTTTTTTTTTTTTTAATTAACCTATTAGGTGCCTCATTAGTGTAGTAGGTAGCCTGTCAGTCTCATAAAAGTATCTTTATTTATTGAATAGAAACAGCCAGAAATGAAGCGGGAAGGGGGAAGTAGAGGAAGAGAGAGAGAGAGACCTGCAGCCCTGCTTCACCATTAGCAAAGCTTTCCCCCAGCAGGTGGGGACAGGGGCTCAAACCTGGGTCCTTGTGCTCTGTAACATGTGCGCTGCACCAGGTGCACCACCAACCTATCACTGGGGATCAGTGCCAGCTAGTGGCAGTGATTTTTTCTACTATATTGGATAGGACAAAGAGAAATTGAGAGAGGAGGGGGAGATAGAGAGACAGAGAGAGACCCACAGACCTGCTTCACTACTTGTAAAGCATCCCACTGCAGGTGGGGAGCGGGGGCCTCAAACCTGGATCCTTAAATGGGTCCTTGCACTTGGTACTGCGTGCACTTAACCAGGTGCAAAATAGCCAAGGGCTTTATTTAACCTTGCCAGCTAGGTCAGGATGACATTAAGACCCAGGGCTGTCAGGGAGGCTCTGGGAGGTTTTCCTTGAGAAAAGGGAAGGAAGGGGGCCAGCAGATGGCACACTTGCTAAAGCCCAACCATTGCATTGTGCAAGGACCCAGGTTCAAATCCCCTGGTCCCCACCTGCTGGGGAAAAAGCTTCGTAAGTGGTGAGACAGGGCTGTAGGTCTCTCTGTCTCCGCCTCCCTCTCAATTTCTTTGTCTCTACCCAATGATAAATAAATAAGTAAATACATAAGAAAAGGGAAGGAGAGAAAGAGACTCCAGATGCCTGTCCAGTGGAAATCCACAGGCCTTCAAGACCCAATTGGTGGGGAAAGAGGTGAGGTGCTGGGTGGTAGCGCAGCGGGTTAAGCGCATGTGGCATAAAGTGCAAGGACTGGCGTAAGGATCCCGGTTCGAGCCCCCAGCTCCCCACCTGCAGGGGAGTCGCTTCACAAGCGGTGAAGCAGGTCTGCAGGTGTCTGTCTTTCTCTCCCCCTCTCTGTCTTCCACTCCTCTCTCTATTTCTCTCTGTCCTATCTAACGACAACAACAACAATAAAAACAACAAGGGCAACAAAAGGGAAAATAAATAAAATAAAATTTAAAGAAAAAGTGGTGAGGTGTTGAATGCTCCAAGCTCATAGGTATTCAAAACCAGACACCTGCACTTTGTCTCTCTCCTTCAGAACTTGCTCACGTGTCAGGGAGCACAGCTCAGGCTATGCTGAGCCACACAGAGACTGAGCCCCACTCCCCACCTGCAGGGGGGAGCTTCAGGAACAGTGAAGCAGGTCTGCAGGTGTCTCTTTTTCTCTCTTGATTTCTAACTCCCCTCCCCCTCTCAATTTCTATCTGTCCTATCAATAAACAGATGATGTTGATAGATAGATAGACAGACACACAGACACACAGACAGGCAGGCAGGCAGGCAGGCAGACAGACAGACAGACAGACAGATAAATGGGGGAAATAATGGCTGTCTGGAACAGCAGTTTTGTTGTGCAGGCACTGAGCTCCACTGATAATCCTAATGGCAATGGGGAAATACACATATATATATTTTTATATATATATAGTGAGTAAAAAGGTTATGAAGCCTGGTAGCTTGATTCAGTATCATCTTGAAGTTGTCTTTAAGGTGAATTTTATGGACTTTAATCGAACATTAAAAGCAATGTAATGGTGTCCACTCTAATGAATAGAATAGGAGAGTCAATTGTTTGATTTTTTTAGAAAGAAAAAAAGTACACAATGACACACAAAGGAGGCTTAAATATCAATTGGATACAAATAAATTTATACCATAAAGTCATCTGATTTCCAAAGGCTGGCAGAAAATGAAATCAAATAGAAATACAGCTTTGGCTATGAGTCTCATTTATTTATGTAGGTGAGCTAGCAGGAAAGAAGATGAATTTTTCACAGGGTAAACCTTCAATGCATGTGGATTATCCCAGAAGAGACAGAAGTGGGGACCAGTGCTCAGTGGGAACTGGGGAGCCAGTGTCCTGAGGAGAAGGATGCAGCTGGGTGGAGAGGAAGGGAGGAAGGTGAAAAGGTCCCTGACTTCAGCAACAATCCAGTAAAGCAACTCTCCCCCGATGAAGTGACACTGAAGTTGGAAGCAAAGAAAGTTATAATTTATGTCAACAGTGCCATTGGAGCTGCGGAACAAAAATGGAACATTACATTTCTCTTAGAAAGAAAATATCTGACTGTAAAACATTAATCCCCCCAATAAAGAAATTAAAAGAAAGAAAGTATCTTTAATGACCACCCAAAGGATCTGGGTTCAAGCCCCTACCCCCCACCTGCGGGGGAGAATGTTTCACAAGCCATGAAGCAGGTCTACCAGTGTCTCTCTTTCTCTCTCTCTTATCTCCCCCTTCCCTTTCAATTTCTCTCAGTCTTATCCAATAAAATAGAAAAAAATGGCCACCAGGAACAGTGGGTTCATAGTGCCAGCACTGAGCCCCAGCAATAACCCTAGAGAGAGAGAGAGAGAGGATATCTCTTGATTAGAAAGACATACGCAAATACTTGCTGGTAGACAAACACCCCTGGGAAGGTCTTAGACAAACAGGAATTGGGGGTTTGTTTGGGAGCTACTGACCGACCAATAGCTGAAGAAAAGATCTGGGGGATTCAGACATGCTAAGAAAGGGCAGCTGAATTAAGGGATCTGGGGACTAAGGAGGAAGGTTAAAAATAAATGTCTCCTGACGGAATGGACCAAGAAATGTTGGGACAGGGGTGTGTAAAACTCAAGTCATCCTGCAACAGGATGCCCAAAGCTTAACATCTGTCCCAGACAAGAGCCTCGAGCAGTTGGCAAAATAGCTTACTTGGGTAGTGTGCCATGTTTGCCATGTTTGCGACCCAGGTTCAAGGCTGCACCCCACTACATTAAAGGAAGTTTTGGTGCTGCGGGGTTCTTTCTCTCTCTCCTTCTCTCCCTCTCTCCTCCTCTCTCCTTCTCCCTTCTCTATCTTCTCTTCACTCTCCCTTCTTTCTCTCTTTCTCTTTCTCTCCTCCTCTTCTCTCTCTACCTCTGCTATATCTTAAAAAAAAACTTTGGGTTAGAAAAACTTTGAAAAAAGGTGTAGAGAAAATGTATTGTGTTTATGGCACTGCTAGACAAAATATTTATATACATTTATTTATTTTTCCTTTTCTGCTCTTGTGGTCTTTTGTTGTTGTTGTTGTTGTTGTTGTAGTTATTATTGTTGTTATTGATGTTGTCATCGTTGTTGGATAGGGCAGAGAGAAATGGAGAGAGGAGGGGAAGACAGAGAGGGGGAGAGAAAGACAGACATCTGCAGACCTGCTTCACCGCCTGTGAAGCGACTCCCCTGCCGCTGGGGAGTGGAGCTCGAACCGAAATCCTTATGCCAGTCCTTGTGCTTCATGCGACCAAAGATATTTATAAAAAGGCACAGAAGACAAGACGAGGCATGCTGAGAGTCAACATGGCAGTAGAGACGGGCTCAGCGAGAAGCAAACCTCAAAGGCACAAATTCTTTGGAAATTTGCAGAAACAAGGGCTAAAGCTCCAGATTTTCAGCAAAACCTGGGTTGGAGGCTTGAAATAATGTTTTCCTTCCACTCCAGATAAATTTAGCCCCCAAAACAAGAGTCATCTAATGGATACCTCCAGGTCAGGGAAGACAGCACAATGGTTCTGCAAAAGACTTTCATACCTAAGGCTCCCAGGTCCCAGGTTCAGTGACCCAGCACCACTAAGTCAGAATTGAGCAGTGCTCTGGTGAAAAGAAATGAATGGATAAGTAAATACATAAATGAGAAGGCGTTCGGTGTTATATGCCCCCAGAATTAAAGTCACTAAATATTGGATGAAGAAAGAAAGAAGCAAAGGAAAGAAGGAGAGAGGGAGAGAGGGAGGAAGGAGAAAGAAGAGTGAACCGGGCGGTGGCTCACCCAGTTAAGTGGATTATGACATATTAACAAGCAAAAAGACCTGGGTTCAAGTCCCAGCCCCCCGCCTGCAGGGGGATGCTGCACTAGCGGTGAAGCAGGTCTGTAGGTGTCCTTCTCTCACTCTCTCTGTCGCTCCTTCCCTCTCAATTTCTCACTGTCCTGTTAAAATTTTTTTTTAAGTTGAAATGGAAAAAATGGCCTCCAGAAGCAATGAACTAATGAATTCATAGTGCGGGCACCCAGCCCCAGAGGTAACCCCAAAGGCAATAAAAAATAAATTAAAATAATGAAAGAGGGGGCTGGGCAGTAGCGCAGTGGGTTAAGCTCACATGGCACAAAGTGCAAGAACCTGTGTAGGATCCCGGTTCAAGCCCCCGGCTCCCCTCCTGCGGGGAGGGGGTCTTCCCCTCCTCTCTTGATTTCTCTTTGTCCTATCAACAACAACAACAACAATAACAAAACAACAAGGGCAACAAAATGGGGAAAATGGACTCCAGGAGCTGTGTCTCTTCATACCCAGAGAATACCTTCTCTCAGTAAGGAACCTAACAGATATCACTTTCATAATGCATAGCTTACTAGTGTTCAGTTTAAGAGAGAGAAACATAGAATTTGGTGTGGGAAAGAGAGAACAAGAAAATAGGAAAGCAGAGAAAGGAAGGAGGGGAGAAAACATGTGTGAGCAGCAGCCTGAGGACCAGGACGAAGGACGAGACAGCCTAGCCAAGGACAAGGACAAGGACAGAAGACAACAGACTGGGGGGCTAGGCAGTGGCTCACCTGATTGAGTGCACATATCACCATGTGCAAGGACCAGGGTTCAAGCCCCTAGTCCCCACTTCCAGGGAGGAAGCTTCTGGAGCAGTGAAGCAGATCTGCGAGGGTCTCTCCTCTCTCCCTCTTTGTCTACCTCTCCCCTCTCAATATCTCTCTGTCGAACAGGAAGGAAGGAAGGAAGGAAGGAAGGAAGGAAGGAAGGAAGGAAGGAAGGAAGGAAGGGAGGGAGGAAGGGAGGAAGGAAGGAAGGGAGGGAGGAAGGGAGGGAGGGAGGAAGGGAGGAAGGGAGGAAGGGAGAGAGGAAGGGAGGGAGAGAGAGAGAGAGAGAGGAAGGGGGAGGGATTTGACCACAGTGGGTGGTGGATTCATTGTGCAGATACCTAGCCCCAGTGACAACTTTGGTGGCAATAAAAATAAATAAATAAAAATCTGAAAAAGGAGACACAGGGTGTGATCTAGTCTGAATCCTTGTGAACCCTGGACAATCCCAGATTTGTATGCAAATACAAGTGCTCACAGAGTGCTTACTATTAGCAATGCCGCTGACGGTTTTCAGGACCTGTTTGATTTTGCATTCACTATTTGTTTTTGTTTTGTTTTGTTGTTTTGTTTTGTTTTGTTTAACAAGGGTAAAAATCCAAGGTTCTGGAAGGTTTCATTCAGCCTTACCATAACACCCTGGAAGAAATCAGAAACTCTTATTTTACATTTTCTGCTCTTGTGTTAAAGCTTGTTTATAAAGTAAATGGTCTGGCCTAATAAATGTGACTCCAAGTGTAGAGTATGTCATTTTTACCACAGAATAACCCTGTTCATCAGAGTGTGGTTGGTGGGAAAATATATGTCGTGTGTGTGTGTGTGTGTGTGTGTGTGTGTGTGTGTGTGTGTGTGTTCGTGTTCTATTTTATGTGAATCTACTGAACGTGATCTATTCTACATGAATCTTCCCAAAGACTTCTCCAGAACGTCCAGTTGTGTTACTAGGTGAAGCTATCATAAAAATCTTTACAGCAAGATTCATTTAGTTTCTTCTTCTGCAATGACAATGATCCTTCACTGAAAGTGGAAGACTTGGGACTCAGAACTTGGCATCTGTGGCATTGACAGCTGTTCCATGTGGACTCGATAAGACAAAAGAAAGTCAAGAAGCAGCTCTGTCCCACTCCCAGAGCCCCTCTTTTCAACAAGCACGATCTCATTGAAGAGATTTTCTGCCTCTTTGCTTGTTTTTCCAAAACTCTTGTTCCTACCTCTGTCGACCTCTTCCCCAAAGCACGAGCTAGGTTTTGTTGTTCCTTAGAGAAAGGGGGGGGGGGGCATGAAAGATGGCAAATGGAGAAACACCGTGGGAGGTTACCGTGTGAGAGTAGAAGCATCTAGCGGGAAAGAACATGGTCTACACACTAGGTGGCCACTTACACGTGCTCAGTGATGTGTTTTGTTCCTGGTTCTTAATCTCTGGAGAGATACGTGGTCGAGCATTTGCTGAGAAGCAGTACTCTGGACACTGAGCTGCTAAATCACACAAGACATAGTTCCATCCTCTAAGACCGGAGAGATAGCTGAGAAGGCAAGATAAACATATGAAGACTTAATTCCAGAACAACACAGATTAATTAATAAAACAACGAGGAAGGACAAGCCATGAGGCGATGCATTTTTAATCTGCAGAGGCATCACAGAGCTAATAAATACTTCGGGAGTATGCAGAGATTATTTCAAGCTGTGGTAGAGATGAAAACTATCCTGAAGGAAAGAGGACCTTAAATTTCACATCAGATTTGGATAATAATCGCAACTTACTCACTATGTGCCCAGAAACATGTGATAAGAGTCAGATAGAATATCTTATTTAATCATATCCAACAGGCCATATAATGCAAAAGCAATGTCTTAAGTTAATCGCACTGAAGCAGTGTGTAAAAACAATTACAAATATTTGTACCAGGTCTAAGAGACATCTATAAATTCCAGGCTTAGTAATCCTCCATTTCCTAGTCTTTTCAGGCCTTGAAAGGCTTTTAAGCAAACTAACTTTTTACTACGTTCCCCCACATCCCAAGGCTTACACGGTACCTCCCTCACACGTCAACCCTAAAGTTGTAAATCATCACACAGGCTTTCTTTGTGTAGTGTTATGGTATAAATGAGAAACTCCATCAGAATTTGGGGCCCAGGAGGTCATGGCATGAGCCAACCTGGGTCTGATGCATCAATAAAACTATTTTCCTGCATCCTGGCGTCGTGGCTTTTGTTGATGGAGTCCCCGTTTACAGCACCATGATAGGACTGACATTCTTCCATTTTGCAGAAGAGGAAACTAAGATTTGTTGAGGTGATACAGTGCTACCCAGGATCAGGACTTCCACCCAAGTCTAGATCTAAAACCCACCCTCCAGTCATTGCACAGCTGTTGGCCACTTTGTGAAGGCTTAAGCAAAACTTAAAGGTGGAGAGCACAGGGTTCTCTGATTCTAACACTCCAGCATGGGTGAGACATCAGTCAGATGGAAATTTCTGGAATTCAGAATGACACCACTGAACAAGGAGATGACTTTAAATAATAACAACTTGAGAGAGGAAGAGGCTGGGGGAGAAAAACCAGCCTCTGGCCTCCAGTTACCTGCCAAAGAGAAAGAGGAACTAAAACTAGAAAATAAGAAAATCACTCACACAGAGCCCTTGGCTAAAGAGCTCCGCTATTTGTCTTCAGGGGTTAGAAAGGAATGGGATGCAAAGCACTACACCGTCATGATAAGTGGACAATGAATGGTGTCCCTTCCTGTGGGACTATGTGAAAGCTTGGTAGAGCTTAGGAGAGCTCTCCCATCCTTGGATGGAGGTCTGGAAAGAGACCCCGCTTGTTAGTCTCTCTCATCATAGAGATGAGCCAAGAGGGAAATATCCTCCCAGACTAAGCTTTCCTTGTTAGCCTCTCAAGCCCACAGAGATCTCACAGTTTCTCCTTGCTAACTGCAGGCCACACGGCTGCCTGCTTTAAGGTTCATTTATTCAAAGTTCACCTCACCTTCTGATCACAAAGGAGTACACACCTTATCACACACTGTAGGTAGATCCAGACTGTGCAGCGGTGCAAAGCATTGTGATTGTGGGTAGGCTGAGTAGACTTAAAAGGACGGCAGCCGGAACTCTCATTCTCTTTTTGGCTGCTGCTTCTTCTCCTGGTCAGAAGCTTCTTCTGGTCAGGTGCACCATGGCTACTTCTCCTGGGAACTGAACACGTGTAACTCCGCTAGCCGGTAAAGTTTTAGACCCCTCTACAGCCATGAGCAATCTTTACCAGAGCTGATCACGTGGAGTTGCTCCAACCAGGGGGTAAGCCCTCCCTCACCAGCTCAAGAGGCTTTCTGACTCAGAAAGAGGCGTTGGGGAATATTCTGGTATGAACATTCATTTATTTGGAGAAGGGTACAGGTTTTTTTTTAATTTATTTTTTATTTAAGAAAGGATTAATTAACAAAACCATAGGGTAGGAGGGGTACAACTCCACACAATTCCCACCACCCAATCTCCATATCCCATCATCTCCCCTGATAGCTTTCCCATTCTCTATCCCTCTGGGAGCATGGACCCAGGGTCATTGTGGGTTGCAGAAGGTGGAAGGTCTGGCTTCTGTAATTGCTTCCCTGCTGAACATGGGCATTGACTGGTCCGTCCATACTCCCAGTATGCCTCTCTCTTTCCCTAGTAGGGTGAGTCTCTGGGGAAGCAGAGCTCCAGGACACATTGGTGGGGTCTTCAGTCCAGGGAAGCCTGGCCGGCATCCTGATGAGGTTTTTATAGAGAGTTAAAAAAAAGAAAATTTTTCACATATGTCAGAAATTACAGGTTTCTTAAAGGTCAGCTTGCCCCTATAATAGGGGGCTGGTATGACAAGAATTGATGAGATACATAAAGTTCAAAATGATTAGTCTCCATGATGCAGGCAAGTTAATTATCCAAAGGCATTTGAAAGAAGCATAGGGGTTAAACCAGTAAGGTGAAGTAGAGAAGAAGAAAAACAAAGATTGATGTAAATCACAGATATCAAAAGTCACAAGAAAATAGAATTTGGGGTTTTTCACCGCCTGGTGTTGGGGGTGTATGATAGAGTGTGTTCTCCTTTATGATCAAAAGGTGAAGTGGATGTGTGAACTTTGAGTGAACCCTAAAGCAGGCAGCCATGTGGCCTGATAGCAGGGAGAACGAAGTGTGAGAGGCCTGTAGGCTTTCTGTGAGCTTGAGAGACTAACAAGGAGAAACTAGTCTGGGAGACTTTTCCCTCTTGGCTCATCTCTATAAGGAGAGAGTCTAACAAGAGGGGTGTGTTTCCAGACCTCCATCCAAGGATGGGAGAGCTCCCCTAAGCTCTACCAAGCCTTCACATAGCCCCACAAATAAATAAATAGAAAAAAAGAATTAAATTAATAACAATGTTAAAGCACTTGCAAAGCCAGAAGAAAACAACCATAAAAACAATTTACTCCTTAAAAATAAATAACAAGCTATCATTGGCATAAGCCATTACCATGTATTGCCTAATTAATATACAAAAAAACTATATCCATGCACGTTGCCAGATTAAGTTTTGACAGCGATATATTGCAACCCTAAAATGCTTATGCAAATGTGTTCTGAGCCTTTCTCTCTACCCCCTACCCCTACACCACCACTACCACTGCCAAAGCATATCCTAGCTTCACCAAGGATCTCTTCCCCCTCCTCTTCTTTTAAGAAGGGCTCTCTGCCATTGCCACATCTGGATCCCTTCTTTGGAGGTTCTGTGAAGCAAAATTGGAGAGAAGAGGGTGGGGGACAGAGGAGGGACGGAAAAGAAGAAGACACTAAGGCTATGTATTAAAGGAACAACTTTTCAGTGATTTAGAAGAGACTCTCCCTGGGTAATCAAGAGAATGTGAAAGAATCAAATAGAAAAATGCAAACTTTCAGAAATATTGCTGTTGTCTCCAAGTCATGATGTCTGAAAAATTACAGTAACTAGAGATATTATTAAATGGATTTTTGGTTTGTGCATGTTTGTGTTGCCTGTACACTTTGCAACTGAACCCCACGCAGCTAAAACTCAGTAGGGCCGCATGTATTAATTCTTCATGACTACAACTGAAACTGCAAAGTCAACTTGAATAAAAATGGTTCCACAGCTGCAAACTCTACTCATTGCCCCCACCTCCGTCAGCTGAGAGCCTTGAAATTCAGCTGTGTTCTCCCATAGAAACAGACATCAGATTGCGAGATGTGTTTCTGTACACAACCAGTCAAGACTTACTTGAAAGCAAACTCAGTTACTAATCCCAGGGGGGATTTGAGCTTTCAACTTCCCTCTAAAAATGCTTTGAACACTGATTCACAAAACCTCTATTTAAGTGGAGTCCACAAGCTACAGAGTTCACACACAGGAATAGAACAGGGCCTAAGATGCCTTCTGTCTCCCTGTGGTGTTATTATTTCCCCTTCTGATATGACACAGGCTCCAGGGACTCAAGGAAACTCATGGGAGTCTCTCATGAAAACACTCTCCAATTTGCCTTCTCTTCTGTTGTTTATTTCCAGGTATATTATTTCAGGGTAGGAATAACTGACTCTTTCTCTCTGAGCTCAACAGTGCTCATCAAGATTAAGCAAAAATAATGCAAAGTGGAGACTGGGCAGTGGTGCAGCTGGTTAAGTGGACCTGTTACCATGCTCTCGGGGGCCTGAGTTTAAGCCATAGCCCCCCACCTGCAAGAGGAAGATTCACGAGGAGTGAAGCAAGTACTACAGGTCCCTCTCTCTCTCTCTCTCTCTCTCTCTCTTCCCCTCCCTCTCAATTCCTCTCTACCCTAACAAATAAGGACAAAAGATGGCTACCAGAAGGAGTAGCTTCATAGTGCAGGCACCAAGCCTCAGCAATCATCTTGGTGGCAATAAAAAATGACAATAATACAATCAAGGAATGCAGAGTGCTTATAGTCTGTGAAGAACTGTATGCATATGGCGTCTATGACTGACCTTGGTGGAAAACTCTGCAGAAAGGTCACAGCTGAGCAGCAACCCTGATCACAGGATTGGTCATTGCAATCAAGACTTTAACAAGAGGGGGTACAACTATCTTCTGTCTAGGTAAAACTCTGGGGTCCTGTTTCTTTGAACACCGAAAGCAAATCTGACATACATCCCAGTCTCCACACTGGATGATTTGGGGTCTATTCACAGGTCTATTCTCACAGATTTCCTGTTCCTGGTCCTCTCTCAGACCACTGCACCTCCTCTCCCGTGGTCACCGCTCTCTGTCCTGCACCAAGTTCAGCCTGAGGGGCAGCGCTTTTCTGGTTCACTCTCCAGATACCACCCACGCTCAAGCTGTTGCAAATTGCAGACAGGTTTTTGTACTGAAAGTGGAGGAGTACCGAAGGAACACAACTCAGTGTCACCAACAACAAGTCGCTACAAGTTTAGAACAAGTTGCTAGGATGTTGCCACTACAGGGTCTTTCCTGCTGAACAACTGTCGTTCTCAACCCCTCTCTCCCCCAACAAAGGGCTCCACTTCTGCCTCATTCCAGCTCTGTTCAGTTTCCTGTGATCTCTCACTTATATTATGTGTTTATTTATTTGATTGGACTGGACAGAACAGAGGGAAAATGAAAAGGGGGAAGGGAGGTAGAGAGAGGGGAGGGCACAGGGTAGTAGTGCATCTGGTTGAGAGCACAGGTTACAATGCACGAGGACGGGGTTCAAGTCCCCAGCCCCCACCTGCAGGGGGGAAAGCTTTGCGAGTGGTCAGTGGTGCAAGTATCTCTCTGTTTCTCTCCTTCTCTCCCTCCCCCTTCCCTATCTATTTCTAACCATCTCTATCCTATAAATAAATAAAGATAAATTTAAAAATTTAAAGAGAGAGACACCTGCAACACTGCTTTGCCATTCATTTGACACCCCTCCCCCCATGCAGGTGGGTGCTGGGGGCTTGAACCTGAGTCCTTATTCTTGGTCACATGTGAGCTCAAGCAAGTATGTCACTGCCCAGTCCCTCGCTTATAATATTGTGTAAAGTAAGTCTGACCTCCTTTTGCAAATCATCATTGAGAGTGGAGACTGGGGTAGGAGAGGGGTGGAGTGGCCTCATCTTTGACACCAAAGAGGGCTGTACGTAGGTTCCAAAATGAAGAACCATCTCCTCAGTGTGACTCACACCCCTGGTCTATATGTCAAGCCAGCTGTCATGGGTGTCCTGTTCAATAGAGACTTTTCTTTCTACTCTTCAAGGTTGTTGCTGTTGAAGGAGGGAGAGGGGTTTGAGATCCTCTTTAAATACTCGGACTATTGCTTTCACTTGGAGCTCGATCTTACATGACCAGAGAAAGTCCGAGTGTGCGTCAGCCTTCCTGCTGTTCCCCATGTCTGTGTAATGAGGGAACAGCTGAGCCTCCTGTAGGAGAGCTCAGCACAATGGCCCACAGCTGAAATGTGCAAGTTGTGCTTGTTAGACCAGCCCAAATTGGGTCGACATTCAGTGCGATGCCCGGGCCTCCTGTTAGCATTTCTCGGCCTCAAGAATCCAGCTGACCCCATCTCCTGACAGTTTTATGCAAGAGTTAGGGCATATGGTCCTTGGTTTGGATTCTGAAGTGATGACAGGGAGTCATGGTGTCAGGGAAAACGTGTCAGCAGATCTAAGTTTGCATCCACACACTGATTCAACCCAGTCCGTAAGGCAGTTAATAAACACATAAAACAACAGAAGGGAATTTAGAAATGAAAGGGTTTCTTCTTTAGTCAAAGAAAGACAGGAGGAGAGTTTCCAGAGCCCCACCCTACTAGGGAAAGATACAACAGACTAGTGGTATGGGTCTACCTGCCAACACCCATGCCCAGCACAGAAGCCAGAACTCCCACCTTCTGTTCCCCTAAGGAGTTTTGGTCCACACTCCCAGAGAGGGAAAATGACCAGAGGGCTCTGAACCCCAATTCCATCAGGACCCAGAGAGAAAAGAGTAAAAAAAGAAAGACATTCAGAAGTAGTGACAAGTTCAGGTGTGACTTGGAAAGGAAGAGAAGGCAGGACCATCGGAAAAATGGGCAAAAATAGATATATGATAGATAGATAGATAGATAGATAGATAATAGGTCATTATAGAAATAACCATCAACCCATATCTGTGTCCTTGGGAGAACCACTGCAGCTTCCAGTGAAGGGTTTGAGAACACAGAACTCTGGTGGTGGGAGCAACGTGCAATTGTACACTTGTTATCTCATAATTTTGTAACTCAATATTAAATCACTAATAAAAAATGTTTCTGGAGCAAGGTGGACAGATGAATACATTAATGTATCCTTGGGCGGATGAATGGATGGACAGATGGATAATTGTATAGGCATTAATGACCTCCCAGACTATTTGCTGAGGTTGTTGAACATGTCAAAGAACTGGCTTTGATTGTGATTTTAGTTTCTTCTTATTATTATTATTATTTGATAGTTAGAAAAGCTATTAAGTTTGAGTGTCTCCAAAAATGTGAAGACCTGTGCATTACTAAGGGATCCCTAACAAAGTTCTCCAGTAGTTCTGCCATTGCAAACGACTTCTCCTAAGAGCAAGGCAAAAAACACAGCTAACTATTCCTTCCCCTCTCCCCTGCCAGCTCCCACTCCTGCTCCCGCTCCTACATCTGGTATTTCCCACTCTGTCCTTCTTGATCCTAAAGCGGTACTTGCTAAAGGCTCTGTGACCACTCCAGGCATTTCCTCAGAGGAGCCCAAGACTGTGCCCAACACTTCATTATTATGTTAATCGAGCTCAGTTTGAGCTGATTTCCCCTTAGGATGGTCTCCAGAGCCATTTGCAAGGCTCTGGGTGAATGAAAATTAAGGAAGTACTAGTGATGGGAAGAGTTGTTTTTGAACCCCAAGCACCACTGGGTAAAGGAGACCAGCCTTCTCTGCCAATAAATAAATAAGCAAACAAGCAAATGGTCAGGTTAAAAAAAATACAAATGAGAGGGGCGGGGGGTAAGAGCAAAGCTGCAAAGGAGAAAAGCAAAGCCAAGCACAGGCACAGAGACACCTCCCACTGGAGAGCAGGTGGTGCTTTTTATTGTGAATATTATTGTCTGGCTTCAGATGTGAAGGACCCAGGATTCTCAGTCGTGAGAAACTTGCTTCTCTTCTGTGACAATGCTTTGTCCCCTCTTGTCTGCAGTCCAGCCAGTGGCAATGCTGGGAGCTAAAGTAGGTCACAAACTAGATAGAACAGACTTGTATACCTTTAAGTTGTTTTGCTTTTTTTTTTTGTAATTGGGAATGGGGGGGGTTAATGGATGGTTTATAGTAGATACGATTATTCGTACGTGTGTCATATTTCTCTGTTTTCTGCAAAACACTCTCACCCCCAGCCTAGATCCTCCTCTACCATCATGCACCAGGACCTGAACCCCTCCGTTCCATCCACTCAAAGAACTTTACTTTGGTGCAATATACCAAAGCCAGTCCAAGTCCTGCTTTGTGTTTCCCCTTCTGTTCTTGTTTCTCAACTTCTGTCCATGAGCGAGATCATCGCACATTCATCCTTCTCTTTCTCGCTGACCTCATTTCACAGCATTTCCTCAAGCTCCATCCAAGATAGGGTGAAGAAAATGAATTCATCATTCTTCATAGCCAAGTAATATTCCATTTTATATATAGACCACAACTTTCTCAGCCACTCATCTGTTGTTGGACATGTAGGCTGTTTCTAGGAATCAAATACACTCATCCAAAAATATCTGTGTCCATAGCAGCACAATTTGCCTCTTCAAGTTTTGAGTCCCAGCTTAATAACCGAGGGCCATTGTAGCAGAAGAGAAGTTGACCACCCATCCCCAGAGTAATCTAAGAAAAAAGTTATTCAGAGAAGCAGCTCAGCAGACAGGATGAAATTGGCCTTTGAAATAAAGACTTGTAGAAAGGATCTAATCTGTGAAGAGGACAGAATTTAAGTCTTCTTGCTTTGACTCTAGTGTGGCTTGCTTTCTTCCTTTCATTTTGTCACTTGCCTGCCTGACTAAACCTGTCCATCTCCCTGGGCAAAGTCTAAGCTTGTGTCTGTCTGTCTGTCTTGCTTTGCTATGCCTTAACCTAGCCTTCCTTTCTTCTTCCCCACATCCTCTGCAAGAATCAACTGAAGATGAGGTCTTAGAAAACATCATGGGGAGTCAGGCGGTAGCACAGCGGTTTAAGCGCAGGTGGTGCAAAGTGTGCAAGGACCGGCGTAAGGATCCCGGTCCGAGCCCCCGGCTCCCCACCTGCAGGGGAGTCGCTTCACAGGCGGTGAAGCAGGTCTGCAGGTGTCTGTCTTTCTCTCCCCCTGTCTTCCCCTCCTCTCTCCATTTCTCTCTGTCCTATCCAAAAACGACATCAATAACAACAATAATAACTACAACAATAAAAAAACAAAAGGGAATAAATAAATTTTTTTTAAAAAAAGAAAACATCATGAGTTACTCAGGTTTCCTGAGTGTCGCCCAAATGTACAAGGTAGACACCCCTACAAACATCCCTTGCTTTTGCTCTTATCAGCCTGCCTATGGCTGTTTGATGATTTCTCCAGCCTCTGAAGTGCCCAGTGGGGTGTACCACAGCTCCTTCCCACCCCCACAATGTAAAGAACTCACAAACCCCTGCAAAAAATGAGCAGGAGAAATGAAGAGAGAGAGACACTGCAGCAAAGGCACGGAGATGGTCAGCAGGCACAAGCATTGTCAGGGGACCGTAAACCAAAGCCACAGTGAGGTCTCTAGCACTTCCTGCCTGAGGGGAGACTCTGTCACAAAGACCAGAAACAAGTGTTGACCATATTAGGAACCCAATTACATTGTTGATGAAGATGTCAACTGACCCAGCCTCTTTGGAAGCCAGTGTAGAGATTTCTCAAAATGCTGAAAATACTACATGGTCCAGATAATCCACACCTAGGTTTCTATCCAAAGAATGTAAAAATAGTGAGTTAGAAGGATATGTGGATGAACAAGGCAGTGGAACAACTGGTTGAGCACACACATTACAGTGCAACAGGATGTGGCTTCAAGCCCTTGGCCCCCACCTGCAGGGAGAAAGCTTCACAAGTGGTGAAGCAGAGTTCCCTGTCTCTCTGTCTCTCTGCCTCTCTACCCCCTGTCTTCCCTGTCAATTTCTTTCCGTCTCTATCCAATAATAAATAAATTAAAATTAAAAAATAAGAAGGATATACAGTATTCTTTTGGGATGGGTGTGTTTGGTTTTTTACGATATATACCTATGTTCATAGCAGCATAATTTGTAATAGCCAAAACCTGGAAGCAACCCAGATGTCCAACAACAGATGAGTGGCTGAGCAAGTTGTGGTCTATATACACAATGGAATACTACTCAGCTATTAAAAATGGTGATTTCACTGTTTCCAGCCCATCTTGGACAAAATTGAAGAAATCATGTTACATGAAATAAGTCAGAAAGAGAAAGATGAATACGAGATGATCTCACTCACAGGCAGAAGTTGAAAGACAAAATCAGAAGAGAGAGCACTAAGCAGAACTTGGAATGACGTTGGTATATTACACCAAAGTAAAAGATTCTGGGGTGGGTAGTGGGGAGATTTCAGGTCCTGGAACAAGATGGTAGAGGACCTAGTGGGGGTTGTATTGTTGTGTAGAAAACCAAGAAATGTTATGCTTGTACAAATGATTGTATTTATTGTCAACTAAAAAACATTAATCCCCAACAAAAAAGTTTAACAAAAAATAAGAAGAGTATATGGAGACTTCTAGAAGCATGGCTATGGAATAACAGAGGTCTGACTTTGCTCTCCCCAATCAATTAGAAAATGTAATTAAAATCACTTGAAAACTCAACAAAATACAACCAGGATCTCTTCAGAAATTCAATAAGCCACCAGTGAGTGCTGACACATGTGGTTAGTGAATGGAAAAAAGAGATGACAGAGAGATTCTCAGGACTCAACAAGCCATACTCAGTGATGGCTGGAGCTAAATTGGGAGTTATCCAGTAGAGCACATGGCCAGTGGAAGAAAAGTAGATCTGGGGGGCTTAACCTGTGAACTTAGGGGCAACAGGATATTGAACTGCCCACAAGAACCCACTAATGTTTAAGGGGAAAATCTGGCTGAAATTAAATTCCTCTGGTTGACTCAGGTTCCCACAGCTGGCTAGAAAAATAAATCCGAGGCAACTTCCAGTAACATGGCTGTTGTGACCCCAACAGGAGTTTGGGACAATTAGCATACGACTGACTGTCAGCCTGAGGCAGAGCAGACTGACAAGAGGATGTATTTAATGACGGATTTGAGCAGCTCACTCTCTTCATCAAGATGACCTTCATCATGGACTCTCCATTTTCCATGGCTCTGGATTGATCCTGGTCTTTTCACGTGGTGACCTTGGGTAACTTAGTTCGCAGACTCTGGACTTTTGCCTATTTCCCTAGCTAGACTTGCCCCCTCACGTCCTCAGTGATTTTATTGAATAAACCTCTTTGGCATAACCAGAAATGAAGCTGCTTATTTTGCAGTACCTAGATATTTGCCTTTTACCCCTTTAACCCAAATAAAGCCTCTAGTTGTTTAAACTTGTTCTCAGCACCCAGCAGTCAATCCTTTCTGTGCCTCAGCTAAAGCCTCTTTTAAGTTAAATAACAACATATGGCAAGGGGTCAACCAAAGGATATACACACTTCTGTGTTCATGGATGCACTGTTCACAATACCCAAAACAATGAAACAATCCAAGTGCTCAGCAGTGGATGAATGGAGAAAGAATATGAGCCAATATGGATGAATGGAGAAAGAATATGAGCATATAAAGAAACACTACTCACCTGGAAGCAAAGATCAGATCTTGCCACATGCAACAGTGAGTGGAGATGGAGTATGCTAAGTGAAGGAAGTCAGGGAGACAGACGTACGATGATCTCATGAATACTTAAGATACAAAAAAACCAAAGCAAGGAAGCAGACAAAACCTCTCCAAAGCCAATATGTGGGTTCAGAACTCTAAGCTGACATTTCCAGAGAGGAAATTGGAGAAAATACAATAGATGGTGTTGAGGAATTTCAGCACTTTGGTGGTGGTAGTAGTGTCACAACTTATTTTTAAAGACACCTAGGGTCCAGATGGTGGTATACCTGGTTGAGCACATGTGTTATCATGTGCAAAGGTTTGGGTTTGAGTTCCATGTCCTGACTTATAGGGGGAAAGCTTCACAAGCAGTGGAATAGTGATGTGTCTCTGTTTCTCTCCCTCTATATCTGCCCCTCTCCTTGCAATTTCTCTCTGATCTATCAACTAAAAAATAATAATTTTTAAAGAGGTGTGAAAAAGTACTCTTGTATCACAGACAATGATGTAAGTCAATGTTACCTAAGTAAAAAATAAAGAGTTAAGAATTGAGCCCCTAAGAACAGAAACAACCAGTGACAAAGCTATATACAAATAATGTCAAAGGACATAAATTATGGTGATGTTGTGTATGATACAGAAAATCTTAATAAAGGGATTTTCCAAAGGTAACCCAGTTGCCAAACAATGTGGTTATAACAATAACTATCTATTGCCTTCTTAAGCCCTAAGCCAGCAGGAACCTCCCGCTCCCTCTATAGAGCCTATATTTCCCCCAGTCCTGGAATCTCTAGTGTGGGGCTCACATTCCTGCATGCTTCTCTCAATTCATAGCAAATGATATTGCATCAGCCAATTCCAACCTAATCAACGCAACGAGTACCACCTCAGTTTCACTTCAGACTGTGTCCAGAGACTTCAGGCATGGAGTGTCAACACTTCAGCCTCATTACTAGGGTGAGACCTTTCCTTTCATAGGATTCTCTAATTCCATTCCAGGTGGTTCACTTCCTAACAAAGTCCCAAAACCTAGATATAGACCAGGTCCTGTGAGATAGACCATATGGCCACATGTATCCATAAATTAGGGCAGAATATATACCTGAAAGCAAAAGTACACAATACTCTGCAGTGGGTCAGTATAAAGCTCCTAATGAAATAGTGTCTACTTGGACTTAGATACCCTCCTCACCTACTTCCTATTATACTTCCTTACTCACTCTGAAGCTAATCTTATCAAAGCAAGGACTGCAGAAGTTGAATAAAGGCAAGAGACTGGCATACTTTAATGATGACTCTTTAGTCACTGTCAGGCCACCCATCAGCTGGGGCCCTAGTAGGGGAGTCCTGAGATTCCCACACAGACATGATGGGCCTAGACCTTGAATAAATCCCTCTCCCCATTGTTACTGGTCATTTCTATCAAGAACAACAAAATAGACCCCTTTGTGGGCCCGCATAGGACCTTGCCCTCAACTTGGATCAACAATGGTAGATAATGTTCCATCCTCCAAAGGGAGGCTGGACAACATACTCTATGCTACACCTGAGGAATATAGGTCCTGAAACTGGGACAGCTTGGAATGTTCCTACTCATGACCACAGGATGTGAGCTCAGTCCTACAGGGATGCAGAGGTCACATAGGCTCTTAAGCTGAATATGGGCCCCAGATCAGATCAAATCAGTGGGGTTTACAGTCAACAATATCTATACCCCTTTCCCATATTTGGGAGCTACTCTCTTCCCTGATCCAGCTTTCTGGTCCTTTTTCCAGCCATGACTTCATCTACCCAGACAATAACTTGGATCCACCTGCATATCAGATTTCAGGTTGGGGGGGGAAGAAAGAAAAAAACTAGTATAGCCACAGGCCCTTTGGAATATAACTAAAATATGCCTACTAGCTATCTACAAAATGGAGACACCCCCCAACTCTTCATCTGCACTATTCCAGTCTTCAGGTTCATAATTAGTCAACAATTTGTTTGGCTTTATATGTTAACTCTTCTTTCAGCCACCAGGTTCCAGATGCTAGCATGATGCTAACCAGAATTCCCTGGACAGACAACCACCAATATGTCCTGGAGCTCCAGTTCCCCAGAATATCACCCCACTAGCGAAAGAGAGAGACAGGCTGGGAATATGGATCTACCTGCCAATGCCCATGTTCATCGGGGAAGCAATTACAGAAGCCAGACTTTCCACCTTCTGCATCCCACAATGACCCTGGGTCCATACTCCCAGAGGGATAAAGAATAGGAAAGCTGTTGGGCTGTAGCGCAGCGGGTTAAATGCACGTGGCATGAAGCGCAAGACTAGGAAAGCTATCAGGGAAGGGGATGGTATACGGAGTTCTAGTGGTGGGAATTATGTGGAGTTATACCCCGCTTATCCAATGATTTTTGTCAGTGTCTCCTTATAAATTAAAAAAAAAAATCAAGGAGTTGCCTCCTCCCCCAAAAAAAAGAATTGAGCCCCTAGAAGAGAAAGGAATATACAACTTTTATATCCTGATGAAAATATATTATAAGAACTTCCCCTGCTATGTCAGGCTACCTTTCAGTAGCATTTTATGGAAAAGAAGGCAAAAGGCATGTAGTTCCCAGAGGTATTACTAGACAGCTCCACAACTCAGAAAAAGTGGAAGTAGATCTCCCTTCCTTCCTGGTTATAAATCAAGAAACTGAGTGGACTATGATGTGGAGTGGAGGGTGGGGTGGGGGAGGGTCTTCCCAGCAACCACCATCCATCCATCCCCCACAGTTGGGTTCTACCAGGGGTTTCTTGATGAGCATTCCATCTCAACAACTATTGTGTTTCTTAAAAAACACCCACTCTGCTTCAAGCCGAAAAAAATCCTGAAAAAGGCATTTCTGGCTGTTCCATCTAAAAAGTAGGTATGACTGTAATAAAGACATTCCTTGAATTATATTGCCTGGATTAACTGTTTATTTACTTTGTGATGGTGCAAAACCTATATGCATTCAGTGTTTGTTGTTGTCTGACACTTTTTCCCCACTTTTTTATTTGCAATTACTAGTAGTCGACAAGATTGTAAGATTACAGTGGATAGTTTCACACCACACCGACCACCAAAGTTCTGTGTCCCCACCAAAGTTCTGTGTCCCCATGCTCCCATCTCCCAGAGACAACCGCCAGAGTTCTCACAAGTCTTAGAAACAATTTGCTTGCTTCTATTTTTTGTTTGTTTTCTTTTCTCAAGTCCATGTGAATCAGTTCTCCGGATTCCACCTATGAGTGAGACCATTAGGTAGTTGTCTCTCAACTCTTTACTTCTTTTGATAAGCAAATTCACCTCTATTCCATCCAGTTTGTCACAAAGAATAAAATTTTTTTTCCTGCAAAGTAGTATTCCATGGAATGTGTATGCCCTAACTTCTCTAGGTAGTCATCAGTTGACAGACATTTAATCTGTTTCCATTCTTTGGCTGTTGTGAATAATGCAGTTATCAACATAGGAGTGAATATGTCCCTTCTAATTAGTGTTTGAGTGGCCACTGGATAAGTGCCTAATAGTGGTATTGCTGGATCATAAGGTGATATCATTTTTATTCATTGAAGGACTCTCCATACAGTTTTCCAAAATGGTTGCACCAGTTTGCATTCCCACCAGCAACATAACATAGTTACAGTTTCCCCACAGCTTCACCAGTACCTGTCATTTCCTGATTTTTTTTATGTAATCCATTCTCTCAGATGTGATTTGGTGATATTTGTGATGCTGGGCAGTGACAACAAGGCAGGATCCACATCAGGCACTTGATCACAACTGTAAACAACCAGTCCCCAATGATCTGATTGGTGACCCTGTCACCACACCCTTCCCATCATCCAGCAGTGAATTTTCTTTTAACTTATTTATTCATTCCCTTTTGTTGCCCTTGTCTTATTGTAGTAGTTATTGTTGTTGTTGTTGGATAGGACAGAGAGAAATGGAGAGAGGAAGGGATGACAGAGGGGGAAAGAAAGATACCTGCAGACCTGCTTCACCACCTGTGAAGTGACTCCCCTGCAGGTGAGGAGCCGGGGGCTTGAACCAGAATCCTTACTCGGGTCCTTGCTCTTTGTGCCACGTGTGCTTTAACCCACTGTGCTACCACCTGACTCCCCCAGCAGTGAATTTTAGTCCAGTGCTTGAGACAGTCTTCTGGTCCAGTGGACTTTTGACCACATACATTTAGCATGCAAATCTATGCAATCATTCTACTTTTCATGTTTGTTAAAAAAAGGACTTACTTTTCTCTATCTTTATGCAAAATTTGTCATAAATTTTCCAACAGCCCAATAGTACAATATGTGAAAAGTTCCATGAGATATTCAGTGCCCTATTACAAAGTAGACTTGTGTTAGTTGACTGCGCAACAGTAGACTAACAAAGCTGTTCTAAGCATGGTTAGAGTAGCCATGGGAAGCTGCGACATTTAGTAGGTTAGGGGTATGCAGTTGTATGTTCTACTTAATGATAGTTTCAACATATGTTGGTTTATGTGCAAATTGAACCCTACTGTAAATAAAAGAAGAATGGCATTTCATAACTTTTTACTGGGATTTTGGTGGTATGACATTTTTTTAATCAAATGTGAGTACTTCTCATTTATTTAGATATGCAGTTAAATTCTTTCAACTAGAGTGTCTTCCAAGTCCCTTCTTTCCTTTCTAAGAGATGCTTTTATGTTCTCCAGATATTTTCAGTGGCCCTCTTTTCCTCTCTCATGTCTAAACCAGGGAGAAGAATGATTAGATTAAGTCCATCACACTCATCCTATTCACTTTCCAGAAATACACTTGTGTCCAGGCATGTAATCTTGATGTATAAATTAAAAGGACAGAACTGTGGGAGCTTATTTGGGAAAAGTTTCTAGAATTCTACAAAAGGGATTCAATTCGGGGACTCTGGTGGCTTTCTACATTTGAACAGAGGAAACATGGCCGACTATGCTTAGAACCAATATAGCCACAATGAAACAAGTCATACTAATACAGATAGAGGAGTAAGAGACAGAGAAATAGGACTCGCCCAGCAGCTGAAGTCTGGTCGACTACGCTTAGAACCAATATAGCCACAATGAAACAAGTCATACTAATACAGATAGAGGAGTAAGAGACAGAGAAATAGGACTCGCCCAGTAGCTGAAGTCTGGTCGACTATGCTTAGAACCAATATAGCCACAATGAGACAAGGCATACTAATACAGATAGAGGAGTAAGAGACAGAGAAATAGGACTCACCCAGCAGCTGAAGTCTGGTCGACTATGCTTAGAGCCAATATAGCCACAATGAAACAAGTCATACTAATACAGATAGAGGAGTAAGAGACAGAGAAATAGGACTCGCCCAGCAGCTGAAGTCAGTAGGAGCCTGGTACCACTGAACTGTTGAATCCACTGGTTCTGGAACCAGTGCTGGCCTTCTTGTCCTGTGTGATAACGAAATTGTTATTATTGTTGAAGTGATAGCTGACACTTGAAAACTAACATTTTTTTAATATGCCCTCTAGTCCCATTAGAACAAAATCTCAATTGGGGGCAGGTAGTGTCTACCCTACATAACTGCATGACTAGCTAAACTACTCGTGATTGTAACATCTCCCAACTGGATATTGATCTAGGGCGTACATGTGACCCAAATCTGCAAGCAGGATGGGAGGGGAGTGTGTTGGGTACTTCTAGAAAAGGTTTCTTGCTTTAAGAAAAAGTGCATAAGAATAGATAGATAAAAAAATAAAATAATATAATAGATAGTTTTGTTTTGTTTTTTTCTGTCTTACAGTCATGAGGGATGCTGGTCTGAAAGTCAAGTCCAAGTGGCAAGAGTGATAGATATTTGAAACTAAAGGACCTTCAAGCTCAACTGTCTGTTGTGTGGCCATGTACTGCTCAGTTTAGCTTTTAGCTTTACAAGTGAAGAAGGGATGACATGGGTCCATTCTTGGGGAGATATCTCAGACAGTGCACCAGACTTTCATGCCTGAGATCTCAGATATTATAGGTTCAATCCCCAGCACCACCATACGTCAGAGGTAAGCAGTGCTCTTTTCTCTCTGTTTTTATTATATTGCTAAGTAAAATGCATTTTCTTTTTAAGGATAGATGTTTTAGAAAGAAAGAGGAAGGAAAGAGGAGAAGTAGCAGGAGGAAGGAGAGGTGTTATTTAGTTATTCATTCAGTCACTTGCCTTCCAAACAGTCTCGTGAGTTAAGGAAAGGTTGGTGCAGCAGTTAGACAAAAGAAACTTGTAAACACTCAAAATTTTGTCCTAAGACACAGGAGTAGTGAGTGCTATGTAGGGATGTTCATTAACACTTTGTGGCAGTTGCAAATTACCATGACTTTTGCAAGTTTTTCTTTTGTGAATTCCATTTTCTTTTTAATATAATCATTGCTAAATTTTGTATAAGGAAAAAGACAGGCAAGGACAGATTAAGAAAACCTGAAAAATGTATCACATCTTTATGGAGTGAACTTCATCACTCACATACTTCTAAAAGGCTTTCATGAATATCAGGTTCCCTCACACTCCTCCCCCTCAAAAAAAAAAGTAAATAAAAGGAAAAGAGATGCAGTGTTGCTTTCTTTCCCTGCAGAGTGGACACCTGGAAGACTCATTGGTATGTATCCATTGTATGGCCATTATCTATGGTGTGTTTTGGGGCAGAAGGGGACCAAGGACCCCTGGCCCACCTGTGTTCAATGGACCATTCTGACCTTGGCCACTGTTCAGTGAGCTCTAGCAAGAAGCACTGAGTGGATGAAGTTGGGGAAGTTACCATTTTAATTTATAAAAGTTTGATGAGCTGCCCTTTCATATCCACAAATACTTTTGTGCCAAGTAGCTAGAAGCAGCTCTCAAACACAGGCTCTGTGATTGTTATCCTTTATTTCCTTCTGTAAAAGAAAAATCACCTGCATGAACTAGTTTGGTAATTACAGTAGGTCAGAATATTCATCACAGAAGAGATCCAAAAAGCTGAGAAACACATGAAAAAATGCTCCAAGTCTCTGATTGTCAGAGAAATGCAAACGAAGACCACAATGAGATACCACTTCACTCCTGTGAGAATGTCAGACATCAGAAAAGGTAACAGCAGCAAATGCTGGGGAGGGTGTGGGGTCAAAGGAACCCTCCTACACTGCTGGTGGGAATGTCAATTGGTCCAACCTCTGTGGAGAACAGTCTGGAGAACTCTCAGAAGGCTAGAAATGGACCTACCCTATGATTCTTCAATTCCTTTCCTGGGGATAGATCCTAAGGAACCCAACACATCCATCCAAAAATATGTGTGCACACATATGTTCTTGGCAGCACAATTTGTAATAGCCAAAACCTGAAGCAATCCAGGTGTCCAACAACAGATGAGTGACTGAGAAGTTGTGGTATATACACAATGGAATACTACTCAGTTATAAAAAATGGTGACTTCACCATTTTCAGTCAATCTTGGATGGACCTTGAAAAATTCATGTTAAGTGAAATAAGTCAGAAACAGAAGGATGAATATGGGATGATCTCACTCTCAGGCAGAAGTTGAAAAACAAGATCAGAAAAGAAAACACAAGTAGAACCTGAACTGGAATTGGCGTATTGCACCAAAGTAAAAGACTCTGGGATGGGTTGGTGGGGAGAATACAGATCCAAGAAGGATGACAGAGGACCTAGTGGGGGTTGTATTGTTATATGGAAAACTGGGAAATGTCATGCATGTATAAACTATTATATTTACTGTCAAATGTAAAACATTAATTCCCCAGTAAAGAAATTTTTTAAAAATAAATAAAAAATAAACTCTAACACCATCTTTCCAGACAGTTTTAGTCCACCTGCATGTTAGCTATCATGCTCAGGCAAAAATGACTAGAGTCATGGGCCCCATGAAACGTACCTAAAATAGACTTCTTAGCTTCTTTTCACCCTAAGATCTCTATTTTCATCTGCTCTATTCCTACTTTCTTGATCCTGTTTATTAGACATTTTGTCCTGCTTTCCATTTTACTGCCTTTCAGCCACCAGGTTCAAGATGTTACTATGGTTTTATCCTGACTTCCCTGGGCAGACCTCACCCATATGTCCTGGAACCTCCCCTCCCCAGAGCCCTGCCCCACTAGGGAAAGACAGAGACAGGCTGGGGGTGTGGATCCACTTGCCAATGCCCATATCCAACAGAGAAGCAATTACACAAGCCAAAACTCTTACCTTCTGCACCCCCAAAAAGAATTTTGGTCCATACTCCAAGAGGGGAAGAAATGATAGGGGATGATGACCAGAGAACTCAGAATTCCAACTCCATCAGGACCCAGAAGAGGGAAAAAGTTAAGGCATTTGGAAGAGGTAATAGGTGTAGGTGTGATTTAGCAAAGAGAAGGCAGAACTACAGAAAAAAAAAGGGCAAATATATATAAATATAGACAGATAGTGATAGAAATAATAGTCAACCCATATCTGTGACCTTGGGAGAACTACTGCAGTTTCTCATGGAGAGAATAGGGACACAGAACTCTGGTGGTGGGAATGGTGTGGAATTATACCCGTTATCACATAATTTTGTAAGCTGATATTAAATCACTAATAAAATGAACGAAAATGGTTTTATATTAAAAGTGCTTTGAGTCTTTTTTTTTGAAACTAGGCAAATTTATTGACCAAAAACATGTTTTAAGAATTTCACTCTTGTCTATGTCAATTAGCCTATGGTCAAATCCATTTCATTTATGTTATTTCACTTAATGTCACCGTTTCTAAGAACCTAGTGAATTATGTTAAGTGAGAAGTTACTGTGTCTGGCTTATAATGATTGATGTGGTCTGGACAAGTAAGAGTCTCCACAGTCAATCACCACATTTTTAAGGGGGCTTTAAAACAGAGCAAAAGGTGTCTGTGTAGAAACAATGCCTTGGAAGCCAAGAGTCCATTCTTTTGAGAGAGAATATAGCAGAGCATAGAAATCATTTGCCAAGGACCAGGTAGTGGCACACCTGGTTAAGTGCACACATTACAGTGAACGAGAACCCAGGTTCAAGCCCCTGGTGCCTACCAGGAGGGGGAAAGCTTCCTGAATAGTGAAGCAGGGTGGCAGGTGTCTCTCTGTCTCTCTCCCTCTTTCTCCCCCTTCCTTCTCAATTTTTCTCTGTATCTATCTAATTAATAAACAGTTTACATTAAAAATAAAAAAGTAATTTGGCTAGAACCATGAGAAGTGCTTTGTAGCTGAGATTCCATCAACAGGCAGACGTATGTCTTTGACAAATCTCTCTGCCTTTCATAATTACATAGTCCAGTCCAGCAGCCACCTCCCCCCCAAAAAAGTTAGGTCCAAATCATAATACCTGATTATCAAAAAACCACTCGGGGCTCCATTTAGTGTTAAACACATGAGAGGTTTATTCATAAAATCACCATTAAAGTCAGCAAACAAAAGAGTCTAAGAGTGTTGGCAGTAAATGTGGCGTTCCTTAGAAATAGGCCCTTTGCAGATGTGATTGAGGATCTCAGGATGAGATCATACCGGATTTACTACCAGTCTACTGACCGATGTTCTCCTAAGGGGAAGAAATGGAGATCTGATAATGTTGAGAAGGGGTGAAGGGGATGTGAAGGTAAAGGTGGCAGTGAGGTAGCCATGAAGTAAGGTGCACCAGCGATTGCCAGTGGTCTCTGGAAGCTGAGACGGAGGCGTGGAACTAACCCTGCTCCCAGAACCTCCCAAAGGAGCCCACACTACTCAGACATTGACTTCAAACTTGGGACCTTAAGAGCTGTGAGGTCATGAACTTCTGCAGTTGTCATCAGCCCGATTAAAAGGACTTGGTTAGAGCAACCATAGGAGACCAACACAGATATGTTTTCAGGTTGAGAGATTACACCTGAAAGCATCAGCTCAAATAGAATCACCTCTCTCCTTTCTGTGATTTGGGGGTGGAATTGCAGGGCAATGGAACACATCTAAGAGGGAATTGTGACACCTAAATTGTTTGTTTTGAGATTAGAGTGAGGAATGGTGCTCAACTTTTCTTTAGTTCTTTTTCTTTCACTTATTTTCACCCACATAAGGCACTACAACACCCAAGTCAGGGCGATTTCTAAAATATTCTTTCTGTCCCAAATAAAGACAATGTCAGTTTAACTAGAGGACCTCTACATCAGCCAAGGCAATCTGGGTCTGCATTGATGGCATGCCAAGATCCCATTCGATGCCACCTTGTTGGGACTCGGAGAATAAAGATGTCAAAAAGGAAGTTCATGCCAGCTAGAGTGCCTTGTCATCCAAATTTCATTTTTAAGCTTAAAACTCAGGAATGAATCTTGTGTTCAACTTCATAAACAGCTACCAAGGAGACCCGGGAAAACAAAATCAGTGTTAAGAGAACAAAGGTGGTAATGCTGAAAGGACCATCCAGTTGGGGAATGCTGGAACCAGGGGCACTAGGAGCAACAGAAGAAATGGGTCTACTTGGCTGAAGAATTTTATTTTTACTCTTACATCACCTACTTCTTCAGGTTCCCTTCCTCTCCCTGCCCTAACTGCCACATGAGCCCATCTGACTGCAGGGACAGTCCTTATGTCCCTGTGGGCATCCCCCCTCTGGAGTCCCAAAGATCTGAATCAAAAACCTAACTTTGTCCACTTTGTCCACTTTGTTCTTTGGGTGGAATAGGAGGTAGTCTGCTGAAACCTCAGTTTCCCCTTCTATATGTTATCGGCCTTACTCTGCCATGTCAGACAGGAAGCGAGGAAAACGCTCAGAGGGCTGGTGGCAGGGGTTGGGAAGTTGGCACCTGTGTGTTGAAGATCCCTCACAAAGAAGCATCCACTTGGGACCAAGATTAGAAGTTGGCAGCGATGCTCGTGGCCAGCAGAGAAGCAATTACAGAAGCCAGAGCTCCCACCTCCTGTATCCCATAAAGAATTTTGTTTCATACTCCCAGAGGGGGAGAAATGTTAGAAGAAGATGACCAGAGGACTCTGAACCCCAATTCCATCAGGACTCAGAGAGAGAGAAGAGGAAAAAAAGGACACTTGGAAGTAACAATAGGTGTGGGTGTGACTTAGAAAGGAAAAGAAGGCAGAATCATAGGGGAAATGACTAACTATATACAAATACAGATAGTTGAAGAGCTAATATTCAACCTGTATCTGTGACCTTGGGAGAACTACTGCAGTTTCCAGTGGTGAGGATGGGGACACAGAGCTCTGGGGGAGGGGAAGGTGTAGAATTATACCTACTCTATAAATCAATATGAAATCACTAATAAAAACATGTAAGAAAAAAAAGTCGGTAGGAAAGGGGCCAGGCAGTGGTGGACCCAGTAGAGCACACATGTTAAAGTGTAAGAGACCTTAGTTCGAGTCCCTATCCCCACCTGCAGGGCAGAGAGCTTCACAAGCAGTGAAACAATGCTGCAGGTCTCTCTCTCTCATTTCTTTCTCTCCCCTTTTTAATCTCCCCCTTTCCTCTCAGTTTCTGTCTCTATCCAAAAGTAAATAAATTAATAAATACATTTTAAATTTTTTTAAAAAGTTGGCAAGAGGCAGCTCAGTAGAACTTTCCAGCTGTTAGAGCAGCCACAGAGCTCTGGGCTGCCTGGCAGTGGGGCCCCCTCATCTCCAGAGGGAGTCAGGCAGCGAGGGGAGGGCTTCCAGGAATCCTGCAGCAGGAGTGCTGTATGCATGTGCAGGCTGATGGTCCCTCGGGGTCGATTAATCTTCTTTTTAGCAGCTGTTCCTCTGTCTGATTGCAGAGAGCCAGAGGCTGGGAGAAGTTCCATCCCTTCGAAACATTTCCCAGCCTTTTGAAAGAAGATCATCCAAAACCAAATTCTTTCTTTCCTCTCTAGAGCTTTGCACCGGCTGATATGACAACACCCCCCCCCCAGGCCCCCACAATGAACAAAGCTTCTGCCAAAGAACTTGGCAATGTTCTGGTCTCTCCATCATTCCTTTAAACCCTTGCCACTGCTGAGCGAATCGGGGCTCTCGCCAGTGTCTGCAGAGCAGCCTTGAGAGCCTTGCTATGGGAGAAGACACATCAAAACCCTGTCGTGTTTCAATGTCTCTCCGCCCCCCAACCTCCCTCCCATGATGCTATGTTAGGCCGTGAGCTCCCAGAGCACATGTAAGGCATCATTAAATATCATGACAGGATGTGAGAGAAACACCAGGGGTCTTCAGGGATCAAAGAAGTGCAACCCAGTTGAAAAGAAGCTCTTTAAGGGAGGGGTGGGAGCAGGAAGCTCCCCTTTGTTAAACAGCAGTCCTAATGACTTCTCTCTGTGCTCCTCATAAAGTCTGTCTAATTATGTCACATATGTCTGCACCTCACCTCCAGGGCCCCCTTACTGTCTGGGTCCCCCACTGTCAACCATGCAGCCCCTAAGGTCATAAAAGCCAGAGGACTCTGCTCCTGGAGAGCTAGGGGGAGGCAGGGGGGTTTGTAGTAGGTTTCTCTGGCTCTAGACATACAAACTCTCATTAGACTTTAGAAGTTAAACTGGGGAGTAAAGAGCACAGCCCCTCTGCAAATAAATCCGCCTGTTTCATCTTCCTGCAATCCCTGAGGCCCATCACACTGGCATTTACAATGAATAGTGGCATCTCTCCCCAAACAGAGAGCTAAAGGGACCCAAACTATATCTTAGCCGTGGGGTAGACCAGATATTCAGTTTTTGTCAGCTCAGCCTCAGTCAGGGTTGAAATTAATTGGATTCCTGGTAGTCTTTTGGATGCCACAGTGATTCTAAAGATAACCAGACTGCTCAGACCAGTCATACCACATCCACAAAACCCTCTCTCTTCTAAGTCAGTCACTGGACCACCCACATTATGCTTAATTGAACGTTTCATGGCCCTATGACTTGTCTATTTTTGCATGTATCTCTCTCTCCCCAAGTTGGTTGAAATTCACATATGAGGGCCTGGTTTGGTTTGGTTTGGCTTGGCTTGGCTTGGCTTGGCTTGGCTTGGCTTGGTTTGGTTTGGTTTGGTTTGGTTTGGTTTGGTTTGGTTTGGTTTGGTTTGGTTTGGTTTGGCTTGGTTGTACCTCTTTAGGCTCCAATTAAGAGTTATGTAAGTACAGGCAGCAAACAATGGATGGATGGATGGATGGATGGATGGATGGATGGATGGATGGATGGATGGACGGACAGAGGTACTTCTAACCTTTTTATGTGAGTCTCCAGCTGCCCAAGTGGGTTCTGTAATTGTTTTGATTAGACCTGCCATTTCTATGCTTCACTTCAAAAGGGCTCTTGCCTTAGGTTAATTTCTGTCACAGGAAACTTTTCTTCCTAAGTACTATGCACTGCAGTAACTCATGAATATTCCAACATCATAAATCTGAGCTTGGCGTTTGGAAAAGATGTGTGCTAAACCTCCTTGGTAGAATTTTTATATTTTTTTTACTATCTTTATTTATTGGATAGAGACGGCCAGAAATCGAGAGGGAAAGGGACAGTAGAGAGAGACAGAGAGATACCTGCAGCCCTGCTTCACCACTTGCAAAGCTTTCCCCCTGCAGATGGGGACCGGGGCTCGAACCTGGGTCCTTGTGCACTGTAACATGTGCACTCCACCAGGTGCACCACCACCCAGTCTCTTTGGTAGAATTTTTTAACTCTTTCTTTTTATTAGGGGAATTAATGGTTTACAGAAAATACAGTTGTTGATACATGTGTAAAACTTCTTGGTTTTGTGCAAAACACCCCCCCCCAGTCTAGGTCCTCCTACACCATCAGCACCAGGACCTGAAAGTCGATCCCCAACCCCCAGAGTCCTTTACTTTGGTGCAAGACACCAAACCCAGTCCACATTCTGCTTTGCATTTCCCTTTCTCTTCTTGCTCAGTTTCTGTCCCTGAGTGAGATCATCCCATCTTCATCCTTCCCTTTCTGGCTGATCTCACTTCACAGGCTTCCTTCAAGCTCCGTCCTAGATGAGGAGAAGAAGCTGACTGCACAGTTCTTAATAGCTGAGTGGTATTCCATTGTGTATCTAGACCACAACTTTCCCAGCCACGCATGTGTTAAATCACCTACTTCTTCAGCTTCCCCTCTTGTCCCTGCCCTAGCTGCCACGTGAGCCTGTCCTGGTTGCAGGGAGAGTGCTCTGTGGGCATCCTCCTTCTCGAGTCTCAAAGGTCTGAACCCAAAGCCTGAGTCTTCCTTTTTGTGGTGATGGTGCTCTGGGTAGACTAGGAGGCAACCCCTCCCTGAGCCTCAGTTTCCCTTCCTATATGTTTATCCTCCTCACTGTGTTATATCAGAGAGGTGACAGACAGCTGAAGTCATAGTCACTCCAGGGGACTGGGTGGTGGCACAACTGGTTGAGCTCACATGCTCACAGGCACAAGGTTCCAGGTTCAAGCCACCTGCAGAAGAAAAGCTTTAGGAGTGGTGAAGCAGGGCTACAGATGTCTTTCTGTCCCTCTTTCTCCCTATCTTCTTCCCTCTCCATTTCTGGCTATCTCTATCCTAAGTGGCTCTTCCCCAGGTAGGACAGCTTGCTCCTCAGAATTCTCAGTGATGAACATGGGTACCCACCCACAAAACCTGCAGCCAGAGCACAGCCCTCTCGCCCTGAGAAACACGTATGTGCACAAACATTCACACAGACACTGACGTGAATCAGCTGACAAGTGCTTTGGTGAAGATGAGAAAACACCACCCAGCCTGGACCTCTGACGGATCCCTCGCACCACTGTCACTGGTCATCTCCATCAGGAACAACAATGCACCCCTCTGTGGACCCCTATAGGACCTTGGCCTCAATGTGGTTAAACAAGGGTAGGGAATGTTCCATTCTCCGAAGGGAGATTGGATAACATACTCTGCCTATCACCTGAGGAGGATGGGTCCTGAAATGAGTGCAGCCTGGAATGTTCCCAGCCATGACCACAGAATATGAGCTCAGACCTACAGGGATGCAGAGGTCACACAGGCTCCTGTGCTGCATATGGGCCCCAGATAAAATCGATGGGCTTACAGTTAGCAATATTTATACACTTCTCCCATATTTGGGAGCTACGCTCTTCCCTGACCCAGCTTTCTGGACCTTTTTCCAACTATGACACCATCTCCCCAGACAATAACTTAGGTCACCTGCATGTTAGATGTCAGGCTCAGACAAAAACCAGTAAGGTCATGGAATAGACCTAAAACAGACCTACTAGTTTTTTCCAAAATGAAGACCCCCCCAAATCTTCATCTGCAACATTCTTGTCTTTAGGATCATGATTAGTCAACAATTTGTTCTGCCTTATATCTTAACTGTTTTTTAGTCACCAGGTTCCAGGTGCTATCATGATACCAACCTGACTTCCCTGGGCAGACGACCCCATCAAGGTGACCTGGAGACCGATTACCCAAGATCCATGTGCCACTAGGGGAAGAGAGAGACAAGCTGGGAGTATAGATTGACCTGTCAACACCCATGTTCAGTGGAGAAGCAATTACAGAAGCCAGACCTCCCACCTTCTGCACCTCATAATGATCCTGGGTCCATACTCCCAGAGGGCTAAAGAATAGGAAAGCTTTCAAAGGAGGGGATTGAATACGGAGTTCTGGTGGTGGAAATTATATGGACTTGTAACCCTCTTATCCTATGGTCTTGTCAATACTTCCATTTTATAAATAAATAACACCACCCAGAGGCAAATCCCCTTCAGGGCGGGACTCCTGGCTCAGGATGGTCTGATCTAAACACCTCCATCGGAAAAACCAAGCACGGGGCCAGCCAGTGGTTCACCCAGTCGGCACATTACCATCTGCAGGAATTCAGGTTCAAGGCTTTGGTCCCCACATGCAGTGTTGGGAACACAGGTCACTTGCAATGAGCAAAATGGATTATGGGACATGAGCATAATTAGCATATGGCTGACAGCCTGCCTCAAGACCACAAGACAGATGCATGCAAACTTGCAAGGAGTTGTGGGTATAGGAAGTTATTTAAATAAGCATCTGACAGACATTGCCCTTTGCTTCCTGGTGTTCTTCACCTGGTCACCTTTGCTTTCTCCCAAGACCTGCCAGGCTGCTTCCCGGAACACCTACAGGCCATGTAGCTGGACACTCGTAATTAAGCGTAAAGACTCTGGCTCCAGTCACATTTCTAGCTAGCCTTCTTATTCTGACTGTTTTCTTGTGGTGCTTTTTACATACCTAAATAAGCCCGTGTTGTATGAAAACTTCCTTACACCCCCAGAAAATCCCAACAGAAGTTTTTATTTATATTCAGGGGGAGCTTCACAAGCAATGAAGTGGTAAGGAGGTCTATCTACCTCTCACTCCCTTCTCAACTTCTCTCTATATATCTCTCTAACTCTTTCTCCTATCAAATGAAAAAAATGAAAAAATAAGAAATAAATGACTGCTAGAAGAGGTGGATTCACTGTGCCAGCACCAAGCCCCAACAGTAACCCTGGTGACATGAAGAAAGTAGACAGGAAAAAGAAAGAAAGAAAGAAAGAAAGAAAGAAAGAAAGAAAGAAAGAAAGAAAGAAAGAGGAAGGATTCAGGTTCAAGCCCCCGGCTCCCCACCTGCAGGGGAGTCGCTTCACAGGCGGTGAAGCAGGTCTGCAGGTGTCTGTCTTTCTCTCCCCCTCTCTGTCTTCCCCTCCTCTCTCCATTTCTCTCTGTCCTAACAATGATGACATCAACAACAACAACAATAAAACAAGGGCAACAAAAGGATATAAATAAATATTTTTAAAAAAGAAAAAAGACAGTGAAAAAATGAAGGAATAAGGAAAGAAAGAAAGGTCAAGTGTCATCATGAGTGGTGCCTTTACTTAGGGAAAAATGAGGAAGCCCCACTCCCTCCCGCCACAGTAGCACAGCACTGAGTCTGCTCTGGGGAGCAGGAAGGGAAGATACTGTCTGACTGGGGGCTGTTCTGCTCATGATAAGATTTTCACTTCCACTGCCTCAGTTTCCTCACCCAGACACTAAGGCCCTTGCTCGGGTACCCCATAGCTCAGAGAGGTTACAATCACTGCTGCTAAGAGGATGTCCACTGATGTTTGCTGCAGTGTCTTGAGTCCCAGGTGACTGACAGCATACTTACTGGTGTTGACAGAAACTTAAGTTCTCCATGGGGCTTGATAGCATAATAATTATGCAGAGAGGCTCTTGTGTCTGAGCTTCCAAAGTCCCAGGTTCAATCCTCCACACCACCATAAGCCAGAGCTAAGCAATGCTCTTGTAAAAAAAAAAAAGGGGGGGGGGAGAAGGAAGAGGAGGAGGTGGAGAAGGAGGAGGAGGAGAAAGTGAAGAAGGAGGAGGAGGAAGAGGTAGAGAAGAAGGAGGAGGAGGAGGAGGAGGAGGAGGAGGAGGAGGAGGAGGAGGAGGAGAAGGAGAAGGAGAAGGAGAAGGAGAAGGAGAAGGAGAAGGAGAAGGAGAAGGAGAAGGAGAAGGAGAAGGAGAAGGAGAAACTTAAGCCTCCAGTTCACTTCAACCTTTGAAGAGACTGTAAAATCTCAGCTTCTCTCGGGTAGGGTTGTTGTGGGTAGGCTGACTGAGTAAGGATGGTGAGACTGGAAACATGTGATGTTGGAGAAGAAACCCTCTGATGCCCTGGCTTGTTGTGTTTGACAGTTTACTGTTGTTAGGACAAGCACAAAAAACTCCACGGTATGTGGTCCACTTGGGAACAATCAGAGAAATGCGAGGGCCAGAACCTCTTCCAAGAAGAACATTTTTAAGTGTCTTCTTTGAAGCCAACAAGAGATTGTTGGCACTGGAACTAAAGACGGTCTCAATCTGGAGCTACGTTTTATCTCAAGATGCAAATTCAGCACAAAGAAGTACAAAGAGCTCTCGCACATGGGCGCACTCAGAGCTCTATGGCACCAGCGCTGTGTCCGCAGGGGGCGAGCGGGGAGGAGGCTGTTGGTCCTGACTATCAGAAAGGAGCAAAGAGCCCTGACCCTGTCCCTGACCCTGCCCCTGCCTCGTGGTTGCTGACGGGAGAGTCTGGTGTCACAGCACTGGCCTTCATTGAATCTTGGCTGAACTGCCATTTTGTTCTATTTCTCTCCCAGTACAAGCAATTCAGCTAATGCTACTCCAAGTTGTGGGTCTACTACAGTCTCTAAATGAACTCCACGAGGGTCCAGGTGGTGGCATACCCAATGCGGTACACACATTAGCCTTGCTTGAGGAACCAGATTCAAGCCCCTGCTTCCCACCTGCAGACAGGGAAGCTTTATTAATGGTAGAGCAATGCTGCCAATATCTCTGTGTCTCTCTCCTTCTCTCATTCTGTCACTATCCAAAAGGAAAATAAATGGCCATTGGGAATAACGGAGTCACTGTGCAGGCACTGAACCCCAGTGGTTTTTACTATATGCATAAATAAAATAAAGTAACAGCACTATTGATGAGAGTATCTTTACTTTGTCAACAAGTTCATTCTTTTTTTTTTTTTCCTCCAGGGTTATTGCTGGGCTCGGTGCCTGCACCATGAATCCACCACTCCTGGAGGCCATTTTTCCCCCTTTTTGTTGCCCTAGTTGTTGAAGCCTTGTTGCGGTTATTATTGCCATTGTTGACGTTGCTTTGTTGTTGGATAGGACAGAGAGAAATGGAGAGAGGAGGGGAAGACAGAGAGAGAGAAAGATAGACACCTGCAGACCTGCTTCACCGCCTGTGAAGCGACTCCCCTGCAGATGCGGAGCCGGGGGCTTGAACCGGGATCCTTACGCCGGTCCCTGCTCTTTGCGTGTGCTTAACCCCTGCGCCACCACCTGACTCCCAACAAGTTCGTTCTGTGTCAAGCATTGTAATGGTGAGGAAAAAAAATAATAACTTCATTGAGCTGAGTTCTGCCCATTGGAATGTAAGAACAAAGCATGTGAATCTCTATGAAGAACAAATGGTCTTGACTTTACCACAAACCCAAGACTTTGCACTTTGAACAATGAAAAACAAGTTGCAAAATTCATCTGAATCTTACTCCCTCCCCTTCTGTCCTTCCTAAATATACATATAATATCACATCAGCCAGAAAGAGAAGGATGAATATGGGGTGACCTCACTCATAGACAGAAGTTGAAAAATAAGAACAGGAGGGAAAACACAAAGCAGAACTTGGACTGGAATTGGTGTGTTGCACCAAAGTAAAAGATTCTGGGGTGGAGGGGGTTCATGTCCTGGGACACGATGGCAGTGTGTTCGATTCCCCAGTGGGTCACTGACAGAGGCTGAAAGCAATGAGATCCCAACAGCAGAGTGCAGGACCATTGCCTGAGCCCTGGTGCTACAACCCTGTTCTCCAGAGAAGGAAACCAGAGCTCTGTGGAGAGATGACAGGTGAGTAGACACGAGGAGAAAGATGTTCCTGGAGCACTTGGTGTTCAAAGAAATACATCAAAGGGTGGAGGAGCTGGGATGGGGTCCCCTGGCCATTTTGCATCAAAATGAACTATGATAACAGAACAATATTAATTTGAAGTCTGGGGAGATAGCTTAGTAGTTAGGCACTGGACTCGCAAGACCAAGAGCCTAAAGTGGCACACCGGGTTAAGTGCACATAGTGTTAAGTGCAAGGACCCACGCAAGGATTCAGGTTCGAGCCCCCACTCCCCACCTGCGGGGGAATCACTTCACAAGCAGTGAAGCAGGTCTGTAGGTGTCTATCTTTCTCTCCCTCCTCTCCCTCCGAGGCCAGGTGACTGGACGCAAAAAAAAAAAAAAATTAATAAAATGTTTGAATGAAATAGGAGTCCATAAATCCATAGGCGGAGATTTAAGATTTTAAATGAATCACTGCACAAGGGGACAGGTAAGCTTTTATTGTTGTTGTCGTTGTTGTTTTGTAGTGAAAAGGCAACCATGAACTGCTGGAGAAATCAGTGCTCTGAGGAACTCAATGTATTTGCAGCCAGCTTAGAAACAATTGAGGCAAAAATCCTCAAGAGAAGCGAGAGGGGGAAAGTAAGATCAGCAATGGAATTTTCAGCATTCAAGTTCCTCCCCACAAAACAGGCCTTATCTAGCAAGAGGAAGAAGGGATCACTGAGGGAGAGAAGCCTGCAGACACTGGACAGAAGGTACCTGAACCCCGGGACATAGCATTTATGGAATCCTGGCTGAACACCCACAGCCTGGGTCTAATGCACAGGGAGCCAAGGCATTCTATAAGCTTACAGGTCTTTATACTCCAAGATGTACAAAGTCACGAGAATCAGAGAGAAAAGAGGAAATGCTTCAGACTGAAAGAGTCTAGTGGGAGGAGTCTGAACTGGAAGTGAGTCTGGAAAACACCAGAGGAAGTCAGACATGGTTTCTCTTATCTGAGAGAGAAAAGAGGGGAAAAAAACAACACTTGGAAGTAGTAATAGGTGTAGGGATGAAAGGAAGTGAAGGCAGGAACATTGAAAAGATAGATAGAGATACAGATATAGAAACAGACACAGGCAATCAGGTGGTAAAGCACACATGGCACAAAGCACAAGGACCTGTGTTCGAGCCCCCGGCTCTCCACCTTCAGGGGAGTCACTTAACAAGCGGTGAAGCAGGTCTGCAGGTGTCTGTCTTTCTCTCCCCCTCTCTGTCTTCTCCTTCTCTCTCCATTTCTCTCTGTCCTATCCAACAATGACAACATCAATAACAACAACAATAATAACTACAACAATAAAAAAGTGCAACAAAAGGGAAAATAAATAAATAAAAAGAAACAGATATAGATATGGGTAGATAGTTATAGCTCATATCAGTGACCTTGGGAGAACCACTGCAGTTTCCAGTGGAGGGAATGGGGACACAGAACTCTGGTGGTGAGAACTGTATGGAATTAGACCCTTACTACCTTACAATTTTGTAAATCAATATGAAATCTCTAATAAAAAATTAAAGACTAAAAAAAAAAATGATCCTGGCTGGGGTACTGAGAAGTTGATGAAACTTGAGTGGAGTCTCAGGGTGAAAAGTACACATTTTCATAAAGTTGGTGTAAAGTTGGAATCCACTTTAAAGTGAAATAGTTCTTTAATTGCAGTGGGGAGGAGTGCAGGGCTATTTGAAATCTCCCCCTTAGGAAGCTCTCTCTACCTGTGATTCCTAGATTCCCATTCACACAGTCCTACACACTCCTTGCTGACCTTTCAGAGGGCTGGGCTCTGGGTGGAGAAGGATTTGGAAGGCAGTTTCCTTTTCTTTCCCACAAGGCTCGGACTCCTAGGAGGAAACCAATTATCCCAGCCTCCCTCTGCCATGTTCCCACAAACAGCCAAGATTCCAGCCGTTTTACAGGCAATGTGACTAGACCAGTGGGCACCTGGTTTTCTTTATACCCTCTTAAAACGGGGAGGCGTGGGTAGCTACCATCTCAACCACATTACAAACACTGTTGGATGGTGAGGTGCAGAATTCGCCTCTGGCTTGGAGCCCAGTGGGCAACAGGCTTCCACTGGGGGAAAGGCTTGGCCTGTCTACTTAGCTGACTTTGGGAGAGGACCCACAGAGTCCACAGAATGTTCCTGGACATCAGCATAAACCCTCTTGTGGGCCTCTCCGGGACCTTGTCCTCACTATAAAGAACCAATGGTAAGGACTGTCCCACTCTCTGAAGGGGACACACTCTGCCACTCCAGAAAGACGGGTCCTGAAATGAGAGCAGCCTAGAATGTTCCCAGCTGTGACCACGGACTATGAGCTCAGACTGACAGGGGCTTAGTTTACACAGGCTTCTGTGCTGAATGTGAATAGACATGGGCGCTGAGTCAGATCAGTGAGGTAAATAGTTCATGGTCTTTACATTTTGTAAGTTTCCCGATGCCAGACTTCTTGATATTTGTTATCAGAAGTCCTATTGATTATACCTGAAGCCTACATGTTTACCAAACAAGTCCATCTGGTTGCTAATAGGTGATGTCCTGTGGCCCGGGAGGTGACACAGTGATAAAGCTTTGGACTCTCAAGCATGAGGTCCTGAGTTCGATCCCCGGCAACACATGTGCCAGAGTGATGTCTGGTTCTTTCTCCTCCTATCTTTCAAATAAACAAACAAACAAACAAACAAAGAAATAGGTTATGTCCTTTGTCTAAAAATACCAGGAGTCCAGCACCATAAGAAAGGCTTCAGGCACTCCTTTGTCACAACACCAGCCCTGAGGCTGAGGACTGCAGTATGCCCAGTTAACTATTAGCCTAGAGATAACGCAAAAATGCACTTATCTATCACTCTGATGCTTGACTCCCCCCTGAAGAGCCTGGGGGTTATGCATAGGGTTATCTGAGAATTAACCAAATATTTCTTGTGCTCAAGGAGGCAGAGCTGAGTAGTGACATTCAGACAAAAACTATTGTAATTAAGGTTTAGCACATCCTTGGTGCCTCCCCCACCTTAAAGGTATTTGACAATTGACCTTTTTAACAATTGCTCCTGGATTACCTGAAGACATCTTCATCTTCCTGTTCCTTCTGATGTGATCTTACCAATAAAAACTCACGAGTTCTCATCAGTGGCACACCTGACACTGACCCATCTTGTGATGTCGAGATGTCTCTCTCCAGACTTCTCCAGATTAACTGTGTGGTGACTGCCCTTAATTTCTCTCAACCCAGAGATGCTTCGAATCTTCAGGGTTGTGGCATCTGGCTGAGGTTCTCCACTGCCTTTTAACCATGGTTGCCCAGAGGAGAGGCAGGAGAGCAGGGCCATATGGAGCTGGAGGGCTGAATGGGAGCACTGACCCTTCATCCTCTATGCTTCCATGATGTCTTCACTGAGCATATGTTCAGATGTGTCCTTTGCAATGTCAAAAGATGGCTGGCTGGTGTAATCACCCCTGTGTTGATCCTGAAACTGCCTGACAGTCTGGGTTGAAAGCAACGTTCTCATCATCTACTCCAAGAGTTTATAAATCGTTTTCCTTAGGCTTCTATACGCACACCTAATAGTGGCAGGAGCCATCCTACTTAAACCCACGGCGCATGAACCTATGTTTTGAAGAGCTCACGTCCACACAATCAATCCTCCGCTTAGCTCGAAATCTTCCTCTGAGACTGCAAGATGCACTCTCAAAAAGCAATCACCATCTGCAGGGACTTCGGTAGACGCAGCAGGACGGTCTCGCTGATGTACACCCAAAGCAAAATGCAGAATTAAATTTGGTCCTTGAGCCTAGATGGCAAATGTTACCTATCACCTGATTTCAAATGGTTATAGGCATCAGAATAGCGCCCCCCAAAAACAAATATATAGTGGGGAAGGTGAGACAAGGAATTCATGAGAATAAAAATGCTATTTTTAAATTTTACATTGTGGTCCATTTGTGATTTATTTTCTATATTTCCAGGGTTCTGGGAGAGTGTTTAAAAACTACAGACTCTAAATTAACCTGCTTTTTTTTTTCAGATGAAGAAATTAGGCAGAAGTTAGTGTGAGTGTCTGGCCAAGGTCCTATAACTTATTGGTGGGGGCTGAGAGACCCAGGTAGTAAGTACACAGTGGTGATATTCCCAGACCTCATACCCCTTAACCCAAAGGGACAAGTCGTGTGTGTGTGTGTGTGTGTGTGTGTCTGTGTGTGTCTGTGTGTCTGTGTGTGTCTGTGTGTATCTGTGTGTCTGTGTGTGTCTGTGTGTGTCTGTCTGTGTGTCTGTGTGTGTATGTGTGTCTGTGTGTGTCTGTGTGTGTCTGTGTGTGTCTGTGTGTCTGTGTGTGTCTGTGTGTGTGTCTGTGTGTGTGTGTCTATGTGTGTGTGTCTGTGTGTGTCTGTGTGTCTGTGTGTCTGTGTCTGTGTGTGTGTCTGTGTGTGTCTGTGTGTGTGTGTCTGTGTGTGTCTCTGTGTGTCTCTGTGTGTGTCTGTGTGTGTCTGTGTGTCTGTGTGTGTCTGTGTGTGTCTGTGTGTGTCTGTGTGTCTGTGTGTGTGTGTCTGTGTGTCTGTGTGTGTCTGTGTGTGTCTGTGTGTCTGTGTGTGTATGTGTGTCTGTGTGTGTCTGTGTGTCTGTGTCTGTGAGTGTGTGTCTGTGTGTGTGTCTGTGTGTCTGTGTGTGTGTCTGTGTGTGTGTGTGTCTGTGTGTGTGTCTGTGTGTGTGTGTCTGTGTGTGTCTGTGTGTGTGTGTCTGTGTGTGTCTTTGTGTGTGTGTCTGTGTGTGTATGTCTGTGTGTGTGTCTGTGTGTGTGTGTCTGTGTGTGTGTGTCTGTGTGTGTATGTCTGTGTGTCTGTGTGTGTGTCTGTGTGTGTGTCTCATCTGATCTAATCTCACAGCCACCTGGAGGAATGGGAGTTGTGATTCTGACAGTGACATCAGTGAATCAGTAACTTTCCTTCAGTCACACAACAAATAGATTGGGGTGGCTCAGCCTCCAGAGAGACACCTCTTCCCCTTCCCCACTAGGGAAAGATAAAGACAGGCTGAGGGTATGCACCTGCTGAGGGACAGGAGGAACCTGGAGGGCACCGCCCAGAAAATGGCAGTGGTGACACTTGTGGCTTGGAAAGGTGGGGGCAGGACTTGGTGTTAAAAGATGGACTTGTGGCCGTGGCTCTCCCATTTCCATCAGGTCATCATGTAAGTAACAACTCTCTCTCTCTTTTTCTCTCTCTCTCTCTCCCCCCCTTCCTATAAAATTTGAAATTCCTGAAAATCCTATGATAAAGGAAAGGTCTCATCCGAGTAATGAGGCTGAAGGGTTGACATTCCACGCCTGACATCTCTGGACAGAGTCCGAAGTAAAGCATGCCGTGGTACACATTGCACTGATTAGTTTGGGATAAGGTCCTGGAGCTCCACTTCCCCAGAGCCCCGCACAACTAGGGAAAGAGAGAGACAGGCTGGGAGTACGGATTGATCTGTCAACACCCATGTCTAGCAGAGAAGCAATTACAGAAGCCAGAACTCCCACCTTCTGCACCTCATAAAGAATTTGGGTCCATCCTCCCAGAGGGATAAAGAACAGGGAAGCTTTCAATGGAGGGGAGAGGACAGGGAACTATGGTGGTGGGAACTGTGTGGAATTAATTGTACCCCTGTGATCTTACAATCTTGTTAATCATTAATAATAAAATAAAATTTTATTTAAAAATTATAAAGAAAAGCTGGCCAGGCCCAAAGCACAGAAGCCTTCATTTTCCCAATTGTCTTTTTTTTCAATTTATTTGCTTATTTATTTATTCATTAATAAAAGAAAGAAAGACACAGAGAAAAAAAAATCAAAGCACTGCTCAGCTCTGGCTGATGGTGGTGCTGAGGATGGAACCAAGGAACTCAGAGCCTCAAGCATGCAAATTCTTTTTGCAGAGCATTGTGTTGTCTCCTCAGTACTCAGTTATTTTCTTCTCAGACTTGGAAACATCCAGCCCATCCTCTCAAGGACTCCAGCAGTTGGCTACGCTTGCAACTGTTCTCTCTTTGCTGTTCAATCTTCAACTGCCACCTATTGCGATTCTTTTAGTCTCTTTATTCAAGGATGAGACTACCTCTATACAATATTCCTAGAAGGGAAAGTTAACTTGGTGGTCTGTGTGTATGGGGGCAGGTGGAGCAGATCTGGTGTTTTCCTATGTTCCTAAACATATCTGTATGTTTTCCCATGTTGCAGATTCAAAATCATTCTCCTAATTCCAAACCAAGTACCAAAGACAGTTTTTAACATTCAGAGCACCTTGGGGTGGGGAAGGTCCCTGGTGAACTACCCTCCACAATCTGCCTCACCTACTCTAAGCAAGAAACAGAAGGCAGCTTTCAGTGTCTCAGCATACTAATATGCATGTGACAAGAGCTGTAATCAATAAGTAACTTGATAAAGTGGCTGAAAATTGACCTGAGAGGGGACTGTAACACCCTATTAAGCAACTTCAGCCAGACCGCGTCCAGCGCACATACCAAACTATAAAACTCAGAGACCAAAATCTCCCTGGGAGAAGCTGCGATCAATGATTTAAGCCCAAACTTCTTTCCCTTGTACAAACGACAAACTTAAAGAGACAGAAGATGATGCCCTGTAAGCTAAAAAAAAAATAGATAAATGAATATAGGTCTAAAAAAAGATGACAGAGGACCTAGTGGAGGTTGTATTGTTATGTGGAAAACTGGAAAACGTTATGCATGTACAAACTATTGTATTTAGTAAAATTTAAAAAAAAAAGAAATGAAACTCATAAGGAACTATGTAAATAAATAAATAAACAAACAAACAAGCATGGGTCCTGGCAGGTGCACACCCAGTTAAGGGCACACAGTGTGTTGGGGAGGGGATTGACTGGCCATTTGTTTGCCTAACATTTAAAAGTTTGTCACTGTCGGGCAGCCTCCCTGCTCCATGCTCCATTGCTGACACTATGGTCTATTTACGTAATCACTGTTTTGCCTGAAAGATCCCCACCACATTACCCCGTCAGGGTATTGCTAATTCCTGCCAGTTAAAACCATCACAACAGCTGCTAAGGATGCTTCCACCTTCCCAGCATGCTTTGGCCTCTCTCCATCCCCTTTCCTAGCCATTTCCATTCCCGACTTGCCACTTCCGGTTTTTACCCCATAAAATCCACTTCTGTTCCTGGTTTGGTTCTCTCTCTCTTCCTCACTTTTCTCGCCTGTGTCCCGACCTGGAGAAGGGCTGGCATGCAGAGCAAGAGGCGGCTATTGCAGTTTGGTGCCACATGGCCTAACCTGCTGTGCTCACGAAAGAATCTGGGGCATCCGCCTGAATAAAGATTTGTATTGCTACCACCACAAGCTTGGTTCCTGGATCCTCTCTCCCGCCTGCAACGCTAGCCCAGCATGTCACACATAATCTCAACAGAGGCCATGATTTTCAGGAATTTTAAATTTTATTCAAGAGAATTGAGAACAATTACATGTTAGGCAGAGAGAGAGACAAGGAGAGAGAGAGAAAAAGAGAGAGAGGGAGAGGGAGAGGGAGAGGGAGAGGGAGAGGGAGAGGGAGAGGGAGAGGGAGAGGGAGAGGGAGAGGAACCTCTCAGAGGACTTACTCACATGATGACCCACTGGAGCTCACCTAGGCAGAGAGCAGCCACACCCACAGGTCTAGTTTAACACCCTGGGTTTGTATCTTGGTACCACATAAAAATAATAAACAAACAAACAATGATGTCCAGATTCCACCCCAGAGAATCTGATATAATTAGCAAAAGAATATGATAAACATCTAGGACCTTAAAGCTCCTTAAGTGGTTGCAATTTGCAACTAAGATTAGAAACCAATGCACCTTTAGCTATAAGACCCAATACCTGAGGAAGTTGTGTGATAGCACAGTGGGTTAAGCGCAGGTGGCACAAAGCACAAGGACCAGCATGAGGATCCTGGTTCGAGCCCCCGGCTCCCTACCTGCAGGGAAGTCGCTTCACAAGTGGTGAAGCAGGTCTGCAGGTGTCTATCTTTCTCTCCCACTCTGTCTTCCCCTCCTCTCTCCATTTTTCTCTGTCCTATCCAAAACAATGACATCAATAACTACAACAATAAAACAGCAAGGGCAACAACAACAAAAAGGAAATAAATATTTAAAAAAAAAAAAAAACCAATACCTGGTCAATTCTCCAACTCTTGAGTATTAGAGTTGATCATAAAGATTTGTCTTGTTATGCCCTGATTTAAATAGGGTTAAAAGCAGTAGTAGCTGAAAGCTCTGAACAGTTAGATCTCAGTTAATTGAAGTCTGACTCTAATGCATTTCTTTTGGTGGATTTCATATTTCACACGGGGAATTTCACAGCAGGAACTCTATTTCTCATCAGAATCTCTATTCTTAAACTCGATTTAGGTTGTTGTCTTGCCAATCCATGTTTGTCCTTTGGAGTTACAGAACAGTGAGCACTGTATACCAACTTAGAGCTTTTTTCAAACCGACATGTTATTCAAATTAGAGAAAGATACTTAATGAGTTGTTTTCCCTATCAGTCTCCTTGATGAAGCTTTACACTGAATTTCATACCTTCCTGTGTGGGTTTTTTGTTTGTTTGTTTGTTTGTTTGTCTGTTTGGTTTTTTTTGCCTTTTTTTTTGATGGGGGAGACACTGGTGATGGCTTCCATTGACTTATGTATTTAGCTTTGGGTGTGTTTGGCTAGGTGAATCAATTTCTATAGTCTCCTCTGAGTTGTCTGAGAGTGACAAGCATAAAATTGAAATTTGAAATACATTAGCTATAAGAATGGTAGATCAGACTAGAGAAAGATAGAAACAGCCTAGGGATATGGATCAACCTGCCAACGCCCAGGGCCAGTGGAGAAGCAATTACAGAAGGCAGAAAGGGGTAGGGGGGAAAGGACATTCACAAGTAGTAGTTATAACTAAGAAAGGAAGAGAAGGCAGAAGTATAAAAATGGGCAAATGTATATAAATACAGACAGATGGTTATAGAAATAATAGTCATCTCTTATCTGTGACTTGCAATGCAGTTCTCAATGGAAGGAATGGAGACACAGAACTCTGGTGGTGGGAAAGGTGTGGAATTATACCCCTATTATCTTAAAATTTTTGTAAATCAATATTAACTTACTAGTAAAAAGTTTTCAATGGCAGATCAGATTTGAAGATTCGTTTTTAAAAAGATAAGGAAGAAAGGAGAAGAGAGGGAGAGAGGGAGAGAGAGAAAGACTGAGGGCTGAGGGGACAGCATAATGATTATGCAAAAGGCTCAGGGATCTCAGGTTCTGTCCTTGGTACCACCTTCAGCCAGAGCTGAGCAGGGCTCTGGTGAAAGAAACAGAGGAAGAAAGAAAGAGAAAGATTCAAGCGGTTAATTGAGTGTTTTTGTTGCTGTTGCTATTGCTGCTGTTGTTGTCTGCTGACAGAAGATGTGGTTTTGAGAGTGTTGTAATCAATTTAGTAGGTGTTAATGCACTGCGACCTTATAGGAAACTGAATCACATTTGGTGGAACCAGCTGGAACCACAGCTTCTTCCAACTTTCATTTTTTAACGTATACTTTATTTATTTTATGAGAGTTGGGAAAAGAAAAAGCGACGGAGAAAGAGACACCAGAGCATTGCTCAGTTCTGGCTTATAGTGGTGTGGGGGATTGAACCTGGAACACTGGAGCCTCGGACACAAAATAGCCTTTTTGCATAATTATTATGTTGTCTCCCCCATGCCTTATGACTTTCTCAAGTTTTACAGTTCCATGATCTCTCTCTCTCTCTCTCTCTTTCTCTCTCTCTCTCATTCCTTCATCCCTCTCTAAGAACCAACTTTCTCTATTTCCTACAATCAAGCAGAAAATGTCAACCCACCACTTTTAAGTTTAGAATAATCAAGTTCAAGTAAATTACCCCAACTTAGAGTGACTTAGAATAGTCATAGCTCTGACTACTCAAGAGACAGAATGTGAGTACCCAGCATAGGTCAGTTATCCTCAACTATTTCCATCTGTGGTCACTGAAAGACAGAAGGACAGTTATACAAACATGGTAGCAATCAACCACCATGTTGGAAAACAAGAAGAAAACCTCAGAGAAAAGAAAGCTTCAAGAAGTGGGTAAACTTCCAAAAAGATAAAAATATGAAAGAGTGGGGGGGGGGCAGGTGGTAGCACAGCAGTTAAGCACACATGACGAGAAGCTCAAGAACAATGCCTAAGTTATGATTCATGAACAAGTGGTGCTTATCCCAGGCATGCAAGGTTGGTTTAATATACATAAATCAATCAATGTGATCCACCACATCAACAAAAGCAAGACCAAAAACCACATGGTCATATCAATAGATGCAGAGAAAGCCTTTGACAAAATACAATATCCCTTTATGATCAAAACACTACAAAAAATGGGAATAGATGAAAAATTCCTGAAGATAGTGGAGTCTATATATAGCAAACCTACAGCCAACATCATACTCAATGGTGAAAAACTGGAAGCATTTCCCCTCAGATCAGGTACTAGACAGGGCTGCCCACTATCACCATTACTATTCAACATAGTGTTGGAAGTTCTTGCCATAGCAGTTAGAAAGGAGCAAGGAACTAAAGGCATACGGATTGGAAGAGAAGAAGTCAAACTCCCTATTTGCAGATGACATGATAATATACACAGAAAAACCTAGGGAATCCAGCAAGAAGCTTTTGGAAATCATCAGGCAATACAGTAAGGTGTCAGGCTACAAAATTAACATTCAAAAGTCAGTGACATTCCTCTATGCAAACACTAAGTTTGAAGAAGATGAAATCCAAAAATCAATTCCTTTTACTATAGCAACAAAAACAATAAAATATCTAGGAGTAAATCTAACCAAAGAAGTGAAAAACTTGTATATTGAAATTTATGAGTCACTACTCAAGGAAATTGAAAAAGACACAAAGAAGTGGAAAGATATTCCATGTTCATGGGTTGGAAGAATTAACATCATCAAAATGAATATACTACCCAGAGCCATCTACGAATTTAATGCTGTCCCCATCAAGATCCCAACCACATTTTTAGGAGAATAGAAAAAATGCTACAAATATTTATCTGGAACCAGAAAAGACCTATAATTGCCAAAACAATCTTGAGAAGAAAGAACAGAACTGGAGGCATCACACTCCCAGATCTCAAATTGTATTATAGGGCTGTTGTCATCAAAACTGCTTGGTACTGGAACATGAATAGACACACTGACCAGTGGAATAGAATTGAGAGCCCAGAAGTGATCCCCCACACCTATGGGCATCTAATCTTTACAAAGGTGCCCAGACTATTAAATGGGGAAAGCAGAGTCTCTTCAACAAATGGTGTTGGAAACAATGGGTTGAAACATGCAGAAGAATGAAACTGAACCACTATATTTCACCAAATACAAAAGTAAATTCCAAGTGGATCAAAGACTTGGATGTTAGACCACAAACTATCAGATACTTAGAGGAAAATATTGGCAGAACTCTTTTCCACATAAATGTTAAAGACATCTTCAACAAAATAAATCCAGTTACAAAGAAGACTAAGGCAAGCATAAACCTATGGGACTACATCAAATTAGAAAGCTTCTGCACAGCAAAATAAACCACTACCCAAACCAAGAGACCCCTCACAGAATGGGAGAAGATCTTTACATGCCATACATCAGACAAGAGGCTAATAACCAGAATATATAAAATGCTTGCCAAACTCAACAACAAGAAAACAAATAACACCATCCAAAAATGGGGAGAGGACATGGACAGAATATTCACCACAGAAGAGATCCAAAAGGCTGAGAAACACATGAAAAAGTGCTCCAAGTCTCTGGTTGTCAGAAAATTGCAAATAAAGACAACAATGAGATACCACCTCACTCCTGTGAGAATGCCATACACCAGAAAAGGTAGCAGCAGAAAATGTTGGAGAGGTTGTGGAGTCAAAGGAACCCTCCTGCACTGATGGTGGGAATGTCAGTTGGTCCAATCTCTATGGAGAACAGTCTGGAGAACTCTCAGAAGGCTAGAAATGGACCTACCCTATGATCCTGCAATTTCTCTCTTGGGGATCTATCCTAAGGAACCCAGCACACCCATCCAAAAAGATCTGTGTACACATATGTTCTTAGCAGCACAGTTTGTAATAGCCAAAACCTGGAAGCATCCCAGGTGTCCAACAACAGATGAGTGGCTGAGAAGCTGTGGTCTATATACACAATGGAATACTACTCAGCTGTAAAAAATGGCGACTTCGCCATTTTCAGTCAATCTTGGATGGACCTTGAATAATTCATGTTAAGTGAAATAAGTCAGAAACAGAAGGATGAATATGGGATGATCTCACTCTCAGGCATATTTTGAAAAACAAGATCAGAAAAGAAAACACAAGTAGAACCTGAATTGGAACTGGCGGATTGCACCAAAGTAAAAGACTCTGGGGTGGGTGGGGGGAGAATACAGGTTCAAAAAGGATGCCAGGGGACCCAGTGGGGGTTGTATTGTTATAAGGAAACCTGGGAAATGTCATGCATGTACAAACTATTTACTGTCAAATGTAAAACATTAATTTCCCAATAAAGAAATTTTAAAAAGGGGGGACAGATGACCCCCAGTGTCATAGTGCTCCCATGTTGTGCTGGGACTCAAAGGCATGGTCTCACACAGGGTAATGTACACACTCTGCACTGAGCTCTCTTCTATGCCCCGTAGATTTCCATCTCTGCATACTCAAGAACCTCAACACCAGTTCAAGGAGCTATAAATTGTTTCGGTCATAACCTTTCTCTACACATTTCTTTTTGTTGTTGTTGTTGTATTTCATGGGAACTTATTTTATTAATTTTATTGGGAATTTAATGGTTTATAGTAATATAATTATTCTAAAAGAAAGAAAGCTGGATACAGTGACTTTTAATAATTGATGTATAGAGGAAAATTAAAAGTTATAGCTAAAATACTCTAAATGTGTGACTAAAATACGTACAAAGAAACAGATTAGGCTTACTAAATCTGGCACATAAACATTAAATGACAATTCAGAGAGACATCTAATTTTCTCTATTAAAATCACTTAACTATAAATTAGCAAATATGTACATCCAACTTAGAGTATACTTTCTATATTTTTTATTGCCACCAGGGTCATTGTTGGAGCTCAGAGCCAGCTCTACAAATCCACCACTCCTGGTGGCCAATTTGTTCTCCCCTCCTATTTTATTTAATAGTACAGAAAGAAACTGAGAGAGAGAGAGGGAGAGAGAGAGGCCTGTATACCTGCTTCACCACTCATACAGTGTCCCCCTAACGGTGGGGAACTCGAGGATACTTTTATTAAAAGGATGCTATAAAAATTCCATATACTACCATCATTACTGGTAGTAGCAGTAGGAAGGTAATATATTACAATGATTACACAATGTAATCTCTATACATTTCTATGAAATCTCAAAAAAAAAAAAAAGTTGGACTTATGGCATTTTCCTCTCTCATCATATAGCTTGCCTTCAACACGATCCATCGCCTCCATGCTTCATAGATAACTCAACCTTCCCCTGAAAAATGTAAATGTAAGACATCTCTGAAAGGAACAGCTCAAGTTTCAAAAGCACCCAGGGAAGTTCTTATATGTCTACCCAGGATCAAGATTTTGGTGTAATGAGTCCAACCCTGTGTTTGAAGCAACGAGCAGGGGTCTTAGGTAACCTGTGAAGCTACACACACAGCCTCTGCTCCCACCTGGGTCCCTGTCCCACCAGTTCATACCACCTGCAAGTATCTATGAGTTATAACCTTACTCATGTAAAAAAAAAAAAAAAAAAGTCCTTATGAAGAAAAAGAATTCTTTATACATACATATATATGTATATATAGTGATTTAATAGTAATTTATGAGTATAAGAAAATAATACTCCACACTACTCTCATCATCAGATCTGTGCCCCCTGCCCATATCCCCCAAAGATAACCACTATCGTTCTCCCAAGAACACAGATATGGATTGACTACTATTTCCATAACATCTATACTTGCCTTGTGTGTGTGTGTGTGTGTGTGTGTGTGTGTGTGTTCCTGCACTCTCTTCCCTTCAAAGTCACACCCACACTCACTACTACTTCTGAATACCCCTTCCTTTTTTCCTCTTCTGTCTCTGTGTCCTGATGAAGTTGGGATCCAGAGCCCCCTGGTCATCTTCCCCTGACACTTCTCCCCCTCCAGGAGTATGGGCCAAAATTCTTTTTAGGGTGCAGAAGGTGGGAGTTCTGGCTTTTGTCATTGCTTCTCCATTGGACATGGGTGTTGGCAGGTGGATCCACACCCCCAGCCTGTGTCTGTCTGTCCCTAGCGGGGCAGGGCTCTGGGGAGGGGAGGCTCTGGGACCCATTGGTGAGGTTGTCTGCCCAGGGAAGTCAGGGTGGCATCATGGTAGCATGTGCAATTTGGAGGCTGAAAGGCCAAAATAAAGCAGGACAAAATGATTAATGAACAGGAACCAAAAAGTAGGAATAGGACAGATGAGAACAGGGATCTTAGGGTGGAAAGAAGCAAGAAAGTCTAATCTAGGAGTAGTTTTTACTTGAGTTTGATAGTTAACATGGAGACAGGCAAAAATATTGCATGGGAAGATGATGTCAGAGTTGATAATAAAATAATAAAATAATAAAAGGTGGATTAGGGCAGAGGGTAGCTCCCAAACTTGAAGAAAATCTATGAATAAAATTAACTGCTCACCCATATACCTGACCCAGGGCCATGTCTATTCATATTTAGCACTAGAGCCTGTGAGATCCGAGTCCCTGTCGGGATGAGCTCACAGTGCATGGTCACAGCTGGGAGATTCTCCATCCTATTCTCCATAATGGCCGCACCAGTTTGCATTCTCGCCAGCAGTGTAATACAGTTCCTCTCTCTCCATATCAAAAAGAGACTTCTTTATCCACTGGAGATGGCCATTTTAAATTTAAAAGCCAAAAGGTTAAAAAATGTTAAGGCACTCACTCATGAGGCAAAGTTAATTAAGCCTGAAGTGAATTACCAATTAAGCAGTGACCCAGGAAAACAAAATTTTCTCCAGCCAAATCAAAATCCATAAGCAAGTGACAAGTTGGACTCATGGCATTGAGTCTTTCAACTGCTACTCATGGTGAAACTTGAGGAGAGTGTATCTGGGGCAGGGGGGGGGGCAGGCAGGTCCCCAGATGCCATCGACTTCCATCCCATCAGATTCTCCCGACTCCATCAAGATAAGGCGTCAAACTGTGTGGATAAACTATGAGAATGGCCTCCATGCTCTTTTTTTTTTTTAGTAAAAAAAAAAAATGCAACACTTATTTCACAGCCCCTGGAACCGTAAGATAGCAGCGCTTGTAATTTACAGAATCAAGGGAAGTATTTAAAATGTCGAAATATGTTGAATGTGGTTAAACATTTTTATTAGTGATTTAATTTTGATTTACAAAGTTACAAGATAACAGGGGTTTAATTCTGCACTGCTCCCACCATCAGAGTTCTGTGTCCCCATTCCCTCCATTGGAAACTGCAGCAGTCTTCCCAAGCTCACAGATATGGGCTGACTATTATTTCTATAACTGTCTACATTTTTGCCCACTTTTTCTATGATTCTGCCTGCTCTTCCTTTCTAAGTCTCACCTACACCTGTCACTATTTCCGAATGTCTTTTCTTTTTTTCCTCTTCTCTGCCTCCATGTTCTTAAGTCCAGCCTTGCCAGCATTTGTGAACACTAAATTCTGAAAATCACATCATAAATAAAAGTTTTACAAGCTGCCACCTCTTCTTTAAACTCGGCCATGAACCATAAAAGAATCATGAAGTGACATCTCTAACATAAAAATGTACACGGGAGGCTTCACTGATGAAAGACAAAGATACACGGTCTCTCTTCCTGCAGCCTGGAGACACCACCATGTCCGAGCCTCTCAAATCTTCACCCTTAAGAGAAAATGCTGGCACAGGAGATGCGACAGGAACTCAGGCTCAAAGACAAGCAGGTGCACAACGGTCTTCATGTCTACTAGCATTCCAGTGGGTTCTTGAAAGCACTGATCCTTTTTGCAGCTGCCCCCAAGATAGTGATTTGGTGACTCAGGGGAGGGGAACAATTTTTCTCCTCTCCATGTGTTACAAACTCCTTGAGAGGCTGCTTCTGTCACATATTTCTCCTCTTACAGAGAAATTCCTATCACCTGCCCAAGCTGGTTTCCGCCCAGGAAGATCTACCTGCGAACAAGCCCTGGCCCTCTCAACTTACATTGAAAATGGATTCCAGAAGAATTTAAAGACGGGTGCTGTCTTTGTTGATCTCACAGCAGCCTATGACACGGTCTGGCACCGTGGTCTCCTAGTCAAGATCTCAAGATGCCTGCCTCCATGGGTGGCCAACACTACATTGTTTCTTCTCCAAAACAGAAGATTCGGGTGCATCTGGGTGACAAGTCTAGCAGATGGAGACTTGTCTCAAGTGGCCTCCCCCAGGGCTCTGTTCTGGCTCCTACGCTATTTAATATTTACATCAATGACCTCCCAGAAACTTCTTCAAGGAAGTTCATCTACGCCGATGACATCTGCTGTGCAACTCAGGCATCCAAGTTCGACATCCTTGAGGAAACACTCATGAAAGACATGTCTGTGATATCTGACTACTGTAAAATATGGTGACTAATCCCTAGCACTGCAGAAACGGTATCATCTACTTTCCATCTACATCATGCCTCGGCCTCGCGTGAGCTTAATGTGCAGCTTGGCGGTATGAGAATCCGGCACAAAGCCCAGCCAGTCTATCTTGGCGTTACTCTCGATCGCACCCTGTCATTTCACAAACATCTCATAAAAACTGCAGCAAAGGTGGGCGCGAGGAATCACATCATTGCAAGACTGGCCAGCTCCTCATGGGGCGCGAGCGCTTCCACACTACGATCATCATCTCTGGCATTATGCTATTCCACTGCAGAATACTGTGCCCCAGTATGGTTCCGTAGCCCCCATGTCCACTTGGTCGATTCCAAATTATATTCCTCCATGAGGATAATTTCTGGAACCATCCGTTCCACCCAGTTCCATGGCTGCCAGTTCTTAGCAACATCGCCCCGCCAGATATTCGTCGGGATGCGGCATCATCTAAGTTCATTTCCCACGTCTACGCTCGACCGGACCTGCCAATATATGTGGATATCTTCGCCCACCCTGTCCAACGCTTGACGTCTCGTCACCCAATCTGGTCCCCTACGCCTACACTGAACTTCTCTGTTCCAGACTCTTGGAAACAGAGTTGGCAGTCAGCTGAGGTCAAGAACAAACACCTCATCACAGACCCCTGCAAGCGTCAACCCGGCTTTGACCTAGCACGTTATGATTGGGCCCTCCTCAATCGCGATCGAACAGGCCATGGCCAGTGCGCTGCTATGTTCCATCGCTGGGGAGCCAGAGACGACCCGAACTGCCCCTGCGGCTCCAGACAGACTATGACCCACATAGTCAATGACTGCCACCTCTCCAGATTCAAAGGAGGTCTCGAAACTTTACATCAGGCTCAACCTGATGCTGTTGACTGGCTGCGGAAGAAGGGCAAATGCTAGAAGAAGGGGAGGGGAGGGGAGGGGAGGGGAGGGGGGGGAGGGGAGGGGAGGGGAGGGGAGGGGAGGGGAGGGGAGGGGAGGGGAGGGGAGGGGAGGGGGTGTCCAGGGTGCCTGGGAGGGGAGGGAGTGTCCAGGGTGCCTGGAGGTCCAGGAGAGAAACTGCAAGCTGAATAGCATCTGTTCATTCTGTCTACCAAAGTCAACTCTGTGCCAGGCAATACTGCAGAGTTAGGAACTTCCGGGGCTGGCAGAGGCATACACAATAGAGCACACATGTTACCAAGCTCTTTGCTTTGGGGGCTCAACCATTGAAGTAGGAGCCAGAGGTGTGAACGCCTTGGGTTGGCAGCAAGTTTGTAGGATCCACTTAAGGCGTTCACACTTCCTTCTTTGCAAAGCTGCTCCTTAAATTGTCAGATGATATGGGACTGAGAATGCCATGGCACATAACACATGTGATCACTGTATTATTCTATATGTTTCGTTAAATATATTTATGATTAATGTATGGAGTTCCTTAAGTGAGATCCATAAAGGGGAAGCCAGTTCAGAGAATACAAACAGAACAACTCAGACCACAGGGTCAAGCAGGTTGAAGGGACATTTTCCACACTTGAGTCTTCTGGCTCCAGGGCTGTGCTTACTGGACTGAATCACACTTCGTGCTCGTCACAGAAACCTCAAGCTTGTGCATCGTTCATTAAGAGCTCTTACTTAATAACTCACCCAGCCTCTCCCTGCTTAACTCCTAGTCATTAATAACTGCTGAAAGATTGTATCTGACCGGAGATACACTCAACAGTGTGGCCATGCACTAAAGGTCAAAGCTTCCTCTCACTGCCTTGGGATGATTTTTTTAGCAGAATGTGACAAGCCCAAGGCAGGATTCTCCAGCCAGGAAAATAAAACTGGAGCTTTCAGACACTAAGACATGTCACGGACAAGAGATCGATCGCATTAGGTTTATGCGTGGTGCCACCAAATCTATCCTATTCACTCTAAAAGTTAGTAGCCCACGCCCATAGGTCTTGTCTCATACACAACTATTTACAAGTAGCTGTGAATTCAAATCAGATGGCAAACTTGGGATCCAGCTGTTGTTTCCCTAGCTCACAGAAATCTCCCAGCCCCACCCCCCATGCCACCAGAGGCTAAATTACTACATCAGTCCTCTCTGCTTAACCTCAAACTGGGTCACCTTCTAATCAAGAAAAATTAATGATTGGCAACATATTTCTCTTGTCTTAATTGGAGTAATTCCACCCTGGCAGTAAGTCTCAGACTGAAACTATGCTAATGACAAAGTTTTGGTTGTTGTTTTTTTTTTTAATTTAGAGAAAAGAGGTAAACGATCAAAAGTAACTAGCCCAAACTGTTGTCTGTTAACTGCTAGCCAGAATATCCGTGGCCAACTCACAGGAAGCTAAGACAGCCTCTACTTCAAGGGCCTTCCTGGTGACTGGCTCTGCCCAGAGCTCCAGTGAGAAGCTCACACCATCACATCTTTGTAGATTTTTCAGGAGAAAGACATATTACCAGACGATTAGTAATCCCTTCTCCCCAGGATGATCACACACACACATTCTCCCTCTCTCTCTCTTGACCACACATACACATTCTCTCTCTCTCTCTCTCCCTCTCTCTCTCTCCCTCTCTCTCTCTCTCTCCCTCCCTCCCTCTCTCTCTCTCATCCCTCTCCTGGCATCTTTGGAAACTGAACAATAACAATCTGAGTTCAGATTGGATTCTGCATGTGTAGTCTCAGTCTCTCTCTCCCTCTCCCTCTCCCTCTCCCTCTCCCTCTCTCTCCTTTCTCCTCTCTCTCCTGGCATCTTTGGAAACTGAACAATGACAATCTGATTGGGTTCTGCATGTGTAGTCTGCCTCCATTTCCATGTACAAACAGTCCCCAGATTATAACGGTTTGACTAAAATGTTTTCAGCTCTACTAGGCAGCAGTTGTGTTGGAAGAAGCAAGGCTGAGCTATCACCTGTTAGCCACCAGCTGCCGCGAATCACCTTCTGACTGTTGCCCGAGTTTGGGGGACAGACCAGATTGGTCTGGCAGATCCCCAGCGACTGTGCTATGACCCCACCACCACTTCAGACTCCCATCCCTGAGGCCACGAGCCAAAGCCCAGAGGTTCCCTTCTCTCACAGTCAGCACCCTGAGCAGCCTTGAGTGCTGACGCTCAGAGGAAAAATGGTGTCATTTGTTGCCGGAGCTCCCAGCCTCCGGGTGCTTGGATCAGTCCTGTGCCCCTCTCACCCCATCCACACACACCAGCACCCACCTGAGGCCTCAGTGTCTGCAGATGTCCCAAGCTGCAATTTCATGAGGTTTGTGGATTCAGTGGTTGTCAATATTTGTTGTCTTCTTGGTAGAGTCTTTGCTGTTCAATGTTAGTCCACAGCAAATGAAAGTAAGAACCTTTGGGTGGAGACAAGCTAGAAAATCTATTTTAGGTATGTTCCTAGTAATTTTTGCTTGAGCGTCGTGATAGCTAACATGGGGGTGGACCAGAAATATTGTCTGGAAAGATGGTGTCGGAGTTGAGAATAGAACTAGGAAGCAGGATTAGGGCAGAGAGTTGTTTGCAAACCTGAAGAAAATCTATAAATGTAACTAACTGTTTACCACATCAATTCTTTATGCTTCCTATTTCTTAAACATTTTGTCCTGCTTTCCATCTTTCTGCCTTGCAGCCAACAAGTTGCAAATGTTACTATGATTCCATCCTGACTTCCCTGGACAGATGGCCTCACCAATGTGTCCTGGAGCCTCACCTCTTCAAAGCCCTGTCCCACTAGGGAAAGAGAGAGAAACAGGCTGCGTGTATGGATTGATCTGTTAAAGCCCATGTCCAGTGGAGAAGCAATTATAGAAGCCAGACCTCCCACCTTCTGCATCCCATAAAGAATTTTGGTCCATATTCCTAAAGGAGTAAATGATAGGGGAAGTGAACAGAGGACTCTGTACCACCATTCCACCAGGACCCAAAGAATTTGTCACCAAGAATCTTGTTTTATACCACCAGTGAAAGAGAAGAAAATCTGGAAAAAGTGGAGGGACGTAAATAAAATAAAATAAAATAAAAAGAAAATCTGGAAAACACCAGAGGAAGCCACATACTATGTCTCTTATCTGAGAGAGAAGAGGAAAAAAAGGAAAGACACTTGGAAGTAGTAATAGGTGTAGGGATGAACTAGAAAAAAAGTGAAGACCATTGAAAAAATGGGATATAGATAGATAGATAGATAGATAGATAGATAGATAGATAGATGACAGGTAGATAGATAGATGACAGGTAGATGATAGATAGATAGATAGATAGATAGATAGATAGATAGATAGACAGAGGAGATAGGTATATATAGAATCAGCCCTTATCTTTGACCTTGGAAGAAATACTGCAGTTTCCATTGAAGGGAATGGGGACACAGAATCTGGTGGTGGGGACTGTATGGAATTGTACCCCTATTATCTTACAATTTTGTAAATCAATATTAAATCACTAATTTTAAAAAGTGTGTTTATTCATTCACACAAGAAAAAGCCAGAGTATCACTCCGGCCCCTGCAGTACCCAGGATGGGAGTCAGGACATGAACGCCCAATTCTCCAGCCCCTGTGCTACCTCCTGGGCCACAAGTCGGCATAGGTTCTTAACATCAAACTCACATGCTTCATCTCCATCCATCCGGCACAGTGTTTCTTAACATACATTCTTCAATTGACCCCAAACTGGGAGGAATTAAGTAGTTTATTACAGGTGACACAGCTGACAGACTGATAATTGGAACCTCTAGCAGCCATCTTTACCCCCTGTGCTGCTAGAGGTTCCAATTATCATTAATGGCAAATGGTGGATCAAGTTGAGGTCAAATACACACAGAGACTGACGGCCACCAAGATTGAGCGGAGGAGTGTGTCTGTCTAGACGTAGGGCCTAGGGTGTAGGAAGACACTAACAAAGTCAACTGCCTGGTGTTGATCACTGTCTAGCAGTGCAGCACGTACGTAAGGGGAGCCTGTGATATTTATTAAACCAGCAGAAGGAGCACAGAAAATAAAATCGTGATGTGCTGGGAGTATGGTGCCAGCCCATAGTGGGTTGTATAGTACAACTTATTCTTGCCAGGTATGAAAATTACTAAACTCCTTGGCAAGCAACTGGATGCTTTTTATCAGAATCCACGCAGATGCACATCATTTGACACATTAGTTCCCATTGCTGGAAACGCATCCTGTAGACATATTTGAGATGGGCTGGGGAGATAGTATAATGACAATGCAAACACTCACACCTGGGGTTCTAAAGTCCCAGGTTCAAATCCCAGCACCACCATAAACTGGAGCTGAGCATATGCTGCTATCTATCTTTCTTTCCTTTTCTTTCTTTTTTTTTCTTTCTTTCTCTCAGTATCTCTCATTAAAATAAAATAAGTTATTATAATTTTTTTTAAAAAAGGAAATAGTTGAGAGGAACCAGAAGATCTATGTGTACAAAGAGATTCCCTGCAGTGCTATTTGTAACTCAGAAAACCTGACATGACCAGTGAAAGGAGGCGACAGGTGAGAGATGACACATCTGCAGGCTCACTGAGAGGAGTCATGAGAGCTATCTGAGATCATGGATGGGCACATCAGCTGGACAAGGACTTAACAGCAACTGCATTATTTCTACAAGGAAGGAGTCATGTGGAATATGGCAGGAAGCAGAACCAAGCAATTGTCTTAGGGTGGGGGATTGCCAGAGTGCTCACTCTCACGCTTGAGGGTCCAACGCTTTAGCCATTGCACCACCTCCTGGGCTCTTCGGAAGAGTTCATGTTGTATGCGTGTGCTTGTGTTCCCACTGTGCTGACAAATGAAAGTTGGAAGAAGACAGAGGCCAGCACAGGTTAACACAGGCCAAAGCAGCAGTTGGAGGGATAAAAGGGCAACTTAGTCAGGGACAACAGAAAGTTCCAGCCAACAGTTCAGCCTAGGTCAACCAGCCAGACTAGGACTCTGACTTCTCCACTCTCCCAACAAAGTAGCTCTCTGGTCAGAGCCACACCTCAGTCTCTCAGCTCTTCCTAGACGTGTTGGCACTTGTTAGAGTCAACCTCTCAGGGTTTGGGGCGGTTCATTCATGTTGCCCTTCCTTTCAAAACATCTTCCTGGCTCTAGCCCTGAGGCACTTTTTAATTTTTTTTTAATTTGGGGAGATAAACATTTACAATCATCAATAAATACAGTTGTTGATACCTGTGTAAGATTTCTCAGTTTTCTACAAAATACTCTCTCACACACCCCAGCCTCAGTCCTACTCCACCAGCAGGTACCAGAGCCTGAAAACCACCACCACCCAGCTATAATATAACATAATATAATATAATATAATATAATATAATATAATATAATATAATATAATATAATATAATAATAAGCACATTGTCCTATATCAAAGTAGGTTGGGAAGAATGAGGGAACAAGTGCACTTTAGGGAAGGGGAATGTTACTTTACCCTTCTTGTTGACAGAGATATTCGAGAAAGTTGAAGGTTGCGTTTGGGGGGTCACTTTCAATAACTTCCTGGTTTGAGATCAACTAGGTTATATCCACCTGCCAACACCCACATCCAGCAGAGAAGCAATTACAGAAGCCAAACCTCCCACCATCTGCACCCCATAAAGATCTTTGGTCCATACTCCCAGCGGGATAAAAAATAGGGAAGTTTCCAATGGAG